>NW_027479116.1:0-220843 GCF_051014685.1 Ptiloglossa arizonensis
TCTTCTCAACCATTTCTTGTCTTCAAACTCCCATATCTCGCGAACGGATTGACCTAACCCAAAAATTCCTATTGCATCTGAAAGTAGAAACTCGCCCGATTATTACAGCGGTATTTGTATTTTTTTCCCTAGGCCGTTCTGGTTATGCGTTTGGAGCAGCAGAATTGCGAAAAATTTTTTGCCTTCTCAACCATTTCTTGGCTTCAAACTCCCATATCTCGCGTACGGATTGACCAAACCCAGAAGTTCCTGCGCGTCTGAAAGTAGGAACTCGCCCGATTACAACGATATGCGTATTTTTTCCTAGGGCATATGGTTAAGCGCTTGGAGACCAGAATTGCGAAAGCTTCTCAATTTCTTGGCTTCAATCATATCTCGCGAACGGATTGTAAAAAAATCATTGCATCTGAAAGTAGAAACTCGCCCGATTACAACGGTATGTGTATTTTTTCCCTAGGCCATTCTGGTTAAGCGTTTGAAGCAGCAGAATTGCGAAAAATTTTTTGCCTTCTCAACCATTTCTTGGCTTCAAACTCCTTATCTCGCGAACGGATTGACCTAACCCAAAAATTAAAAATTCCTATTGCATCTGAAAGTAGAAACTCGCCCGATTATAACGGTATGTGTATTTTTTCCCTAGGCCATTCTGGTTAAGCGTTTGGAGCAGCAGAAGTGCGAAAAATTTGTTGTCTTCTCAACCATTTCTTAGCTTCAAACTCCCATATCGCCCGAACGGATTGACCTAACCCAAAAATTCCTGTTGCATCTGAAAGTAGAAACTCGCCCGATTACAACGGTATGTGTATTTTTTCCCTAGGCCATTCTGGTTAAGCGTTCGGAGCAGCAGAATTGCGAAAATTTTTTGCCTTCTCAACCATTTGTTGTCTTCAAACTCCCATATCTCGCGAACGGATTGACCTAACCCAAAAATTCCTATTGCATCTGAAAGTAGAAACTCGCCCGATTACAACGGTATGTGTATTTTTTCCCTAGGCCATTCTGGTTAAGCGTTTGGAGCAGCAGAATTGCGAAAAATTTTTTGCCTTCTCAACCATTTCTTAGCTTCAAAGTCCCATATCTCGCGAACGGATTGACCAAACCCAAAAATTCCTGCTGCGTCTGAAAGTAGAAACTCGCCCGATTACATCGGTATGCGTATTTTTTCCCTGGGCCATTCTGGTTAAGCGTTTGGAGCAGCAGAAGTGCGAAAAATTTATTGTCTTCTCAACCATTTCTTAGCTTCAAAGTCCCATATCTCGCGAACGGATTGACCGAACCCAAAAATTCCTGCTGCGTCTGAAAGTAGAATCTCGCCCGATTACAACGGTATGCGTATTTTTTCCCTAGGTCATTCTGGTTAAGCGTTTGGAGCAGCAGAAGTGCGAAAAATTTGTTGTCTTCTCAACCATTTCTTAGCTTCAAACTCCCATATCTCGCGAACGGATTGACGTAACTCAAAAATTCCAGTTGCATCTGAGAGTAGAAACTCGCACGATTACAACGGTATGTGTATTTTTTCCCCAGGTCATTCTGGTTACGCGTTTGGAGCAGCAGAATTGTGAAAAATTTTTTGCCTTCTCTACCATTTCTTGGCTTCAAACTCCCATATCTCGCGAACGGATTGACCTAACCCAAAAATTCCTATTGCATCTGAAAGTAGAAACTCGCCCGATTACAACGGTATGTGTATTTTTTCCCTAGGCCATTCTGGTTAAGCGTTTGGAGCAGCAGAACTGCGAAAAATTTTTTGCCTTCTCAACCATTTCGTGTCTTCAAACTCCCATATCTCGCGAACGGATTGACCTAACCCAAAAATTCCTGTTGCATCTGAAAGTAGAAACTCGCCCGATTACAACGGTATGTGTATTTTTTCCCTAGGCCATTCTGGTTAAGCGTTTGGAGCAGCAGAATTGCGAAAAATTTTTTGCCTTCTCAACCATTTCTTGGCTTCAAACTCCCATATCTCGCAAACGGATTGACCTAACCCAAAAATTCCTGTTGCGTCTGAAAGTAGAAACTCGCCCGATTACAACGCTATGTGTATTTTTTCCCTAGGCCATTCTGGTTAAGCGTTTGGAGCAGCAGAAGTGCGAAGAATTTGTTGTCTTCTCAACCATTTCTTAGATTCAAACTCCCATATCTCGCGAACGGATTGACCAAACCCAGAAGTTCCTGCTGCGTCTGAAAGTAGAAACTCGCCCGATTACAACGATACGCGTATTTTTTCCCTAGGGCATTCTGGTTAAGCGCTTGGAGCAGCAGAATTGCGACAAATTTTTTGCATTCTCAACCATTTCTTGGCTTCAAACTCCCATATCTCGCGAACGGATTGACCTAACCCAAAAATTCCTATTGCATCTGAAAGTAGAAACTCGCCCGATTACAACGGTATGTGTATTTTTTCCCTAGGCCATTCTGGTTAAGCGTTTGGAGCAGCAGAAGTGCGAAAAATTTGTTGTCTTCTCAACCATTTCTTAGCTTCAAACTCCCATATCGCCCGAACGGATTGACCTAACCCAAAAATTCCTGTTGCATCTGAAAGTAGAAACTCGCCCGATTACAACGGTATGTGTATTTTTTCCCTAGGCCATTCTGGTTAAGCGTTCGGAGCAGCAGAATTGCGAAAAATTTTTTGCCTTCTCAACCATTTGTTGTCTTCAAACTCCCATATCTCGCGAACGGATTGACCTAACCCAAAAATTCCTATTGCATCTGAAAGTAGAAACTCGCCCGATTACAACGGTATGTGTATTTTTTCCCTAGGCCATTCTGGTTAAGCGTTTGGAGCAGCAGAATTGCGAAAAATTTTTTGCCTTCTCAACCATTTCTTAGCTTCAAAGTCCCATATCTCGCGAACGGATTGACCAAACCCAAAAATTCCTGCTGCGTCTGAAAGTAGAAACTCGCCCGATTACAACGGTATGCGTATTTTTTCCCTGGGCCATTCTGGTTAAGCGTTTGGAGCAGCAGAAGTGCGAAAAATTTATTGTCTTCTCAACCATTTCTTAGCTTCAAAGTCCCATATCTCGCGAACGGATTGACCGAACCCAAAAATTCCTGCTGCGTCTGAAAGTAGAATCTCGCCCGATTACAACGGTATGCGTATTTTTTCCCTAGGTCATTCTGGTTAAGCGTTTGGAGCAGCAGAAGTGCGAAAAATTTGTTGTCTTCTCAACCATTTCTTAGCTTCAAACTCCCATATCTCGCGAACGGATTGACGTAACTCAAAAATTCCAGTTGCATCTGAGAGTAGAAACTCGCACGATTACAACGGTATGTGTATTTTTTCCCCAGGTCATTCTGGTTACGCGTTTGGAGCAGCAGAATTGTGAAAAATTTTTTGCCTTCTCTACCATTTCTTGGCTTCAAACTCCCATATCTCGCGAACGGATTGACCTAACCCAAAAATTCCTATTGCATCTGAAAGTAGAAACTCGCCCGATTACAACGGTATGTGTATTTTTTCCCTAGGCCATTCTGGTTAAGCGTTTGGAGCAGCAGAACTGCGAAAAATTTTTTGCCTTCTCAACCATTTCGTGTCTTCAAACTCCCATATCTCGCGAACGGATTGACCTAACCCAAAAATTCCTGTTGCATCTGAAAGTAGAAACTCGCCCGATTACAACGGTATGTGTATTTTTTCCCTAGGCCATTCTGGTTAAGCGTTTGGAGCAGCAGAATTGCGAAAAATTTTTTGCCTTCTCAACCATTTCTTGGCTTCAAACTCCCATATCTCGCAAACGGATTGACCTAACCCAAAAATTCCTGTTGCGTCTCAAAGTAGAAACTCGCCCGATTACAACGCTATGTGTATTTTTTCCCTAGGCCATTCTGGTTAAGCGTTTGGAGCAGCAGAAGTGCGAAGAATTTGTTGTCTTCTCAACCATTTCTTAGATTCAAACTCCCATATCTCGCGAACGGATTGACCAAACCCAGAAGTTCCTGCTGCGTCTGAAAGTAGAAACTCGCCCGATTACAACGATACGCGTATTTTTTCCCTAGGGCATTCTGGTTAAGCGCTTGGAGCAGCAGAATTGCGACAAATTTGTTGTCTTCTCAACCATTTCTTAGCTTCAAACTCCCATATCGCCCGAACGGATTGACCTAACCCAAAAATTCCTGTTGCATCTGAAAGTAGAAACTCGCCCGATTACAACGGTATGTGTATTTTTTCCCTAGGCCATTCTGGTTAAGCGTTCGGAGCAGCAGAATTGCGAAAAATTTTTTGCCTTCTCAACCATTTGTTGTCTTCAAACTCCCATATCTCGCGAACGGATTGACCTAACCCAAAAATTCCTATTGCATCTGAAAGTAGAAACTCGCCCGATTACAACGGTATGTGTATTTTTTCCCTAGGCCATTCTGGTTAAGCGTTTGGAGCAGCAGAAGTGCGAAAAATTTGTTGTCTTCTCAACCATTTCTTAGCTTCAAACTCCCATATCGCCCGAACGGATTGACCTAACCCAAAAATTCCTGTTGCATCTGAAAGTAGAAACTCGCCCGATTACAACGGTATGTGTATTTTTTCCCTAGGCCATTCTGGTTAAGCGTTCGGAGCAGCAGAATTGCGAAAAATTTTTTGCCTTCTCAACCATTTGTTGTCTTCAAACTCCCATATCTCGCGAACGGATTGACCTAACCCAAAAATTCCTATTGCATCTGAAAGTAGAAACTCGCCCGATTACAACGGTATGTGTATTTTTTCCCTAGGCCATTCTGGTTAAGCGTTTGGAGCAGCAGAATTGCGAAAAATTTTTTGCCTTCTCAACCATTTCTTAGCTTCAAAGTCCCATATCTCGCGAACGGATTGACCAAACCCAAAAATTCCTGCTGCGTCTGAAAGTAGAAACTCGCCCGATTACAACGGTATGCGTATTTTTTCCCTGGGCCATTCTGGTTAAGCGTTTGGAGCAGCAGAAGTGCGAAAAATTTATTGTCTTCTCAACCATTTCTTAGCTTCAAAGTCCCATATCTCGCGAACGGATTGACCGAACCCAAAAATTCCTGCTGCGTCTGAAAGTAGAATCTCGCCCGATTACAACGGTATGCGTATTTTTTCCCTAGGTCATTCTGGTTAAGCGTTTGGAGCAGCAGAAGTGCGAAAAATTTGTTGTCTTCTCAACCATTTCTTAGCTTCAAACTCCCATATCTCGCGAACGGATTGAAGTAACTCAAAAATTCCAGTTGCATCTGAGAGTAGAAACTCGCACGATTACAACGGTATGTGTATTTTTTCCCCAGGTCATTCTGGTTACGCGTTTGGAGCAGCAGAATTGTGAAAAATTTTTTGCCTTCTCTACCATTTCTTGGCTTCAAACTCCCATATCGCCCGAACGGATTGACTAACCCAAAAATTCCTGTTGCATCTGAAAGTAGAAACTCGCCCGATTACAACGGTATGTGTATTTTTTCCCTAGGCCATTCTGGTTAAGCGTTCGGAGCAGCAGAATTGCGAAAAATTTTTTGCCTTCTCAACCATTTGTTGTCTTCAAACTCCCATATCTCGCGAACGGATTGACCTAACCCAAAAATTCCTATTGCATCTGAAAGTAGAAACTCGCCCGATTACAACGGTATGTGTATTTTTTCCCTAGGCCATTCTGGTTAAGCGTTTGGAGCAGCAGAATTGCGAAAAATTTTTTGCCTTCTCAACCATTTCTTAGCTTCAAAGTCCCATATCTCGCGAACGGATTGACCAAACCCAAAAATTCCTGCTGCGTCTGAAAGTAGAAACTCGCCCGATTACAACGGTATGCGTATTTTTTCCCTGGGCCATTCTGGTTAAGCGTTTGGAGCAGCAGAAGTGCGAAAAATTTATTGTCTTCTCAACCATTTCTTAGCTTCAAAGTCCCATATCTCGCGAACGGATTGACCGAACCCAAAAATTCCTGCTGCGTCTGAAAGTAGAATCTCGCCCGATTACAACGGTATGCGTATTTTTTCCCTAGGTCATTCTGGTTAAGCGTTTGGAGCAGCAGAAGTGCGAAAAATTTGTTGTCTTCTCAACCATTTCTTAGCTTCAAACTCCCATATCTCGCGAACGGATTGACGTAACTCAAAAATTCCAGTTGCATCTGAGAGTAGAAACTCGCACGATTACAACGGTATGTGTATTTTTTCCCCAGGTCATTCTGGTTACGCGTTTGGAGCAGCAGAATTGTGAAAAATTTTTTGCCTTCTCTACCATTTCTTGGCTTCAAACTCCCATATCTCGCGAACGGATTGACCTAACCCAAAAATTCCTATTGCATCTGAAAGTAGAAACTCGCCCGATTACAACGGTATGTGTATTTTTTCCCTAGGCCATTCTGGTTAAGCGTTTGGAGCAGCAGAACTGCGAAAAATTTTTTGCCTTCTCAACCATTTCGTGTCTTCAAACTCCCATATCTCGCGAACGGATTGACCTAACCCAAAAATTCCTGTTGCATCTGAAAGTAGAAACTCGCCCGATTACAACGGTATGTGTATTTTTTCCCTAGGCCATTCTGGTTAAGCGTTTGGAGCAGCAGAATTGCGAAAAATTTTTTGCCTTCTCAACCATTTCTTGGCTTCAAACTCCCATATCTCGCAAACGGATTGACCTAACCCAAAAATTCCTGTTGCGTCTGAAAGTAGAAACTCGCCCGATTACAACGCTATGTGTATTTTTTCCCTAGGCCATTCTGGTTAAGCGTTTGGAGCAGCAGAAGTGCGAAGAATTTGTTGTCTTCTCAACCATTTCTTAGATTCAAACTCCCATATCTCGCGAACGGATTGACCAAACCCAGAAGTTCCTGCTGCGTCTGAAAGTAGAAACTCGCCCGATTACAACGATACGCGTATTTTTTCCCTAGGGCATTCTGGTTAAGCGCTTGGAGCAGCAGAATTGCGACAAATTTGTTGTCTTCTCAACCATTTCTTAGCTTCAAACTCCCATATCGCCCGAACGGATTGACCTAACCCAAAAATTCCTGTTGCATCTGAAAGTAGAAACTCGCCCGATTACAACGGTATGTGTATTTTTTCCCTAGGCCATTCTGGTTAAGCGTTCGGAGCAGCAGAATTGCGAAAAATTTTTTGCCTTCTCAACCATTTGTTGTCTTCAAACTCCCATATCTCGCGAACGGATTGACCTAACCCAAAAATTCCTATTGCATCTGAAAGTAGAAACTCGCCCGATTACAACGGTATGTGTATTTTTTCCCTAGGCCATTCTGGTTAAGCGTTTGGAGCAGCAGAAGTGCGAAAAATTTGTTGTCTTCTCAACCATTTCTTAGCTTCAAACTCCCATATCGCCCGAACGGATTGACCTAACCCAAAAATTCCTGTTGCATCTGAAAGTAGAAACTCGCCCGATTACAACGGTATGTGTATTTTTTCCCTAGGCCATTCTGGTTAAGCGTTCGGAGCAGCAGAATTGCGAAAAATTTTTTGCCTTCTCAACCATTTGTTGTCTTCAAACTCCCATATCTCGCGAACGGATTGACCTAACCCAAAAATTCCTATTGCATCTGAAAGTAGAAACTCGCCCGATTACAACGGTATGTGTATTTTTTCCCTAGGCCATTCTGGTTAAGCGTTTGGAGCAGCAGAATTGCGAAAAATTTTTTGCCTTCTCAACCATTTCTTAGCTTCAAAGTCCCATATCTCGCGAACGGATTGACCAAACCCAAAAATTCCTGCTGCGTCTGAAAGTAGAAACTCGCCCGATTACAACGGTATGCGTATTTTTTCCCTGGGCCATTCTGGTTAAGCGTTTGGAGCAGCAGAAGTGCGAAAAATTTATTGTCTTCTCAACCATTTCTTAGCTTCAAAGTCCCATATCTCGCGAACGGATTGACCGAACCCAAAAATTCCTGCTGCGTCTGAAAGTAGAATCTCGCCCGATTACAACGGTATGCGTATTTTTTCCCTAGGTCATTCTGGTTAAGCGTTTGGAGCAGCAGAAGTGCGAAAAATTTGTTGTCTTCTCAACCATTTCTTAGCTTCAAACTCCCATATCTCGCGAACGGATTGACGTAACTCAAAAATTCCAGTTGCATCTGAGAGTAGAAACTCGCACGATTACAACGGTATGTGTATTTTTTCCCCAGGTCATTCTGGTTACGCGTTTGGAGCAGCAGAATTGTGAAAAATTTTTTGCCTTCTCTACCATTTCTTGGCTTCAAACTCCCATATCGCCCGAACGGATTGACTAACCCAAAAATTCCTGTTGCATCTGAAAGTAGAAACTCGCCCGATTACAACGGTATGTGTATTTTTTCCCTAGGCCATTCTGGTTAAGCGTTCGGAGCAGCAGAATTGCGAAAAATTTTTTGCCTTCTCAACCATTTGTTGTCTTCAAACTCCCATATCTCGCGAACGGATTGACCTAACCCAAAAATTCCTATTGCATCTGAAAGTAGAAACTCGCCCGATTACAACGGTATGTGTATTTTTTCCCTAGGCCATTCTGGTTAAGCGTTTGGAGCAGCAGAATTGCGAAAAATTTTTTGCCTTCTCAACCATTTCTTAGCTTCAAAGTCCCATATCTCGCGAACGGATTGACCAAACCCAAAAATTCCTGCTGCGTCTGAAAGTAGAAACTCGCCCGATTACAACGGTATGCGTATTTTTTCCCTGGGCCATTCTGGTTAAGCGTTTGGAGCAGCAGAAGTGCGAAAAATTTATTGTCTTCTCAACCATTTCTTAGCTTCAAAGTCCCATATCTCGCGAACGGATTGACCGAACCCAAAAATTCCTGCTGCGTCTGAAAGTAGAATCTCGCCCGATTACAACGGTATGCGTATTTTTTCCCTAGGTCATTCTGGTTAAGCGTTTGGAGCAGCAGAAGTGCGAAAAATTTGTTGTCTTCTCAACCATTTCTTAGCTTCAAACTCCCATATCTCGCGAACGGATTGACGTAACTCAAAAATTCCAGTTGCATCTGAGAGTAGAAACTCGCACGATTACAACGGTATGTGTATTTTTTCCCCAGGTCATTCTGGTTACGCGTTTGGAGCAGCAGAATTGTGAAAAATTTTTTGCCTTCTCTACCATTTCTTGGCTTCAAACTCCCATATCTCGCGAACGGATTGACCTAACCCAAAAATTCCTATTGCATCTGAAAGTAGAAACTCGCCCGATTACAACGGTATGTGTATTTTTTCCCTAGGCCATTCTGGTTAAGCGTTTGGAGCAGCAGAACTGCGAAAAATTTTTTGCCTTCTCAACCATTTCGTGTCTTCAAACTCCCATATCTCGCGAACGGATTGACCTAACCCAAAAATTCCTGTTGCATCTGAAAGTAGAAACTCGCCCGATTACAACGGTATGTGTATTTTTTCCCTAGGCCATTCTGGTTAAGCGTTTGGAGCAGCAGAATTGCGAAAAATTTTTTGCCTTCTCAACCATTTCTTGGCTTCAAACTCCCATATCTCGCAAACGGATTGACCTAACCCAAAAATTCCTGTTGCGTCTGAAAGTAGAAACTCGCCCGATTACAACGCTATGTGTATTTTTTCCCTAGGCCATTCTGGTTAAGCGTTTGGAGCAGCAGAAGTGCGAAGAATTTGTTGTCTTCTCAACCATTTCTTAGATTCAAACTCCCATATCTCGCGAACGGATTGACCAAACCCAGAAGTTCCTGCTGCGTCTGAAAGTAGAAACTCGCCCGATTACAACGGTATGTGTATTTTTTCCCTAGGCCATTCTGGTTAAGCGTTTGGAGCAGCAGAAGTGCGAAAAATTTGTTGTCTTCTCAACCATTTCTTAGCTTCAAACTCCCATATCTCGCGAACGGATTGACGTAACCCAAAGATTCCTGTTGCATCTGAAAGTAGAAACTCGCCCGATTACAACGGTATGTGTATTTTTTCCCTAGGCCATTCTGGTTAAGCGTTCGGAGCAGCAGAATTGCGACAAATTTTTTGCATTCTCAACCATTTCTTGGCTTCAAACTCCCATATCTCGCGAACGGATTGACCTAACCCAAAAATTCCTATTGCATCTGAAAGTAGAAACTCGCCCGATTACAACGGTATGTGTATTTTTTCCCTAGGCCATTCTGGTTAAGCGTTTGGAGCAGCAGAAGTGCGAAAAATTTGTTGTCTTCTCAACCATTTCTTAGCTTCAAACTCCCATATCGCCCGAACGGATTGACCTAACCCAAAAATTCCTGTTGCATCTGAAAGTAGAAACTCGCCCGATTACAACGGTATGTGTATTTTTTCCCTAGGCCATTCTGGTTAAGCGTTCGGAGCAGCAGAATTGCGAAAAATTTTTTGCCTTCTCAACCATTTGTTGTCTTCAAACTCCCATATCTCGCGAACGGATTGACCTAACCCAAAAATTCCTATTGCATCTGAAAGTAGAAACTCGCCCGATTACAACGGTATGTGTATTTTTTCCCTAGGCCATTCTGGTTAAGCGTTTGGAGCAGCAGAAGTGCGAAAAATTTGTTGTCTTCTCAACCATTTCTTAGCTTCAAACTCCCATATCGCCCGAACGGATTGACCTAACCCAAAAATTCCTGTTGCATCTGAAAGTAGAAACTCGCCCGATTACAACGGTATGTGTATTTTTTCCCTAGGCCATTCTGGTTAAGCGTTCGGAGCAGCAGAATTGCGAAAAATTTTTTGCCTTCTCAACCATTTGTTGTCTTCAAACTCCCATATCTCGCGAACGGATTGACCTAACCCAAAAATTCCTATTGCATCTGAAAGTAGAAACTCGCCCGATTACAACGGTATGTGTATTTTTTCCCTAGGCCATTCTGGTTAAGCGTTTGGAGCAGCAGAATTGCGAAAAATTTTTTGCCTTCTCAACCATTTCTTAGCTTCAAAGTCCCATATCTCGCGAACGGATTGACCAAACCCAAAAATTCCTGCTGCGTCTGAAAGTAGAAACTCGCCCGATTACAACGGTATGCGTATTTTTTCCCTGGGCCATTCTGGTTAAGCGTTTGGAGCAGCAGAAGTGCGAAAAATTTATTGTCTTCTCAACCATTTCTTAGCTTCAAAGTCCCATATCTCGCGAACGGATTGACCGAACCCAAAAATTCCTGCTGCGTCTGAAAGTAGAATCTCGCCCGATTACAACGGTATGCGTATTTTTTCCCTAGGTCATTCTGGTTAAGCGTTTGGAGCAGCAGAAGTGCGAAAAATTTGTTGTCTTCTCAACCATTTCTTAGCTTCAAACTCCCATATCTCGCGAACGGATTGACGTAACTCAAAAATTCCAGTTGCATCTGAGAGTAGAAACTCGCACGATTACAACGGTATGTGTATTTTTTCCCCAGGTCATTCTGGTTACGCGTTTGGAGCAGCAGAATTGTGAAAAATTTTTTGCCTTCTCTACCATTTCTTGGCTTCAAACTCCCATATCTCGCGAACGGATTGACCTAACCCAAAAATTCCTATTGCATCTGAAAGTAGAAACTCGCCCGATTACAACGGTATGTGTATTTTTTCCCTAGGCCATTCTGGTTAAGCGTTTGGAGCAGCAGAACTGCGAAAAATTTTTTGCCTTCTCAACCATTTCGTGTCTTCAAACTCCCATATCTCGCGAACGGATTGACCTAACCCAAAAATTCCTGTTGCATCTGAAAGTAGAAACTCGCCCGATTACAACGGTATGGGTATTTTTTCCCTAGGCCATTCTGGTTAAGCGTTTGGAGCAGCAGAATTGCGAAAAATTTTTTGCCTTCTCAACCATTTCTTGGCTTCAAACTCCCATATCTCGCAAACGGATTGACATAACCCAAAAATTCCTGTTGCGTCTGAAAGTAGAAACTCGCCCGATTACAACGCTATGTGTATTTTTTCCCTAGGCCATTCTGGTTAAGCGTTTGGAGCAGCAGAAGTGCGAAGAATTTGTTGTCTTCTCAACCATTTCTTAGATTCAAACTCCCATATCTCGCGAACGGATTGACCAAACCCAGAAGTTCCTGCTGCGTCTGAAAGTAGAAACTCGCCCGATTACAACGATACGCGTATTTTTTCCCTAGGGCATTCTGGTTAAGCGCTTGGAGCAGCAGAATTGCGACAAATTTTTTGCATTCTCAACCATTTCTTGGCTTCAAACTCCCATATCTCGCGAACGGATTGACCTAACCCAAAAATTCCTATTGCATCTGAAAGTAGAAACTCGCCCGATTATAACGGTATGTGTATTTTTTCCCTAGGCCATTCTGGTTAAGCGTTTGGAGCAGCAGAAGTGCGAAAAATTTGTTGTCTTCTCAACCATTTCTTAGCTTCAAACTCCCATATCGCCCGAACGGATTGACCTAACCCAAAAATTCCTGTTGCATCTGAAAGTAGAAACTCGCCCGATTACAACGGTATGTGTATTTTTTCCCTAGGCCATTCTGGTTAAGCGTTCGGAGCAGCAGAATTGCGAAAAATTTTTTGCCTTCTCAACCATTTGTTGTCTTCAAACTCCCATATCTCGCGAACGGATTGACTTAACCCAAAAATTCCTATTGCATCTGAAAGTAGAAACTCGCCCGATTACAACGGTATGTGTATTTTTTCCCTAGGCCATTCTGGTTAAGCGTTTGAAGCAGCAGAATTGCGAAAAATTTTTTGCCTTCTCAACCATTTCTTGGCTTCAAACTCCCATATCTCGCGAACGGATTGACCTAACCCAAAAATTCCTATTGCATCTGAAAGTAGAAACTCGCCCGATTACAACGGTATGTGTATTTTTTCCCTAGGCCATTCTGGTTAAGCGTTTGGAGCAGCAGAATTGTGAAAAATTTTTTGCCTTCTCAACCATTTGTTGTTTTCAAACTCCCATATCTCGCGAACGGATTGACCTAACCCAAAAATTCCTATTGCATCTGAAAGTAGAAACTCGCCCGATTACAACGGTATGCGTATTTTTTCCCTAGGCTATTCTGCTTAAGCGTTTGGAGCAGCAGAATTGCGAAAAATTTTTTGCCTTCTCAACCATTTCTTGGCTTCAAACTCCCATATCTCGCGAACGGATTGACCTAACTCAAAAATTCCTGTTCCGTCTGAAAGTAGAAACTCGCCCGGTTACAACGGTATGTGTATTTTTTCCCTAGGCCATTCTGGTTAAGCGTTTGGAGCAGCAGAAGTGCGAAAAATTTGTTGCCTTCTCAACCATTTCTTAGCTTCAAACTCCTATATCTCGCGAACGGATTGACCTAACCCAAAAATTCCTATTGCATCTGAAAGTAGAAACTCGCCCGATTATAACGGTATGTGTATTTTTCCCCTGGGCCATTCTGGTTAAGCGTTTGGAGCAGCAGAAGTGCGAAAAATTTTTTGCATTCTCAACCATTTCTTGGCTTCAAACTCCCATATCTCGCGAACGGATTGACCTAACCCAAAAATTCCTATTGCATCTGAAAGTAGAAACTCGCCCGATTATAACGGTATGTGTATTTTTTCCCTGGGCCATTCTGGTTAAGCGTTTGGAGCAGCAGAAGTGCGAAAAATTTGTTGTCTTCTCAACCATTTCTTAGCTTCAAACTCCCATATCTCGCGAACGGATTGACGTAACCCAAAAATTCAAGTTGCATCTGAAAGTAGAAACTCGCCCGATTACAACGGTATGTGTATTTTTTCTCTAGGCCATTCTGATTAAGCGTTTGGAGCAGCAGAATTGCGAAAAATTTTTTGCCTTCTCAACCATTTCTTGTCTTCAAACTCCCATATCTCGCGAACGGATTGACCTAACCCAAAAATTCCTATTGCATCTGAAAATAGAAACTCGCCCGATTACAACGGTATGTGTATTTTTTCCCTAGGCCATTCTGGTTAAGCGTTTGGAGCAGCAGAATTGCGAAAAATTTTTTGCCTTCTCAACCATTTCTTTGCTTCAAACTCCCATATCTCGCGAACGGATTGACCTAACTCAAAAATTCCCGTTGCGTCTGAAAGTAGAAACTCGCCCGGTTACAACGGTATGTGTATTTTTTCCCTAGGCCATTCTGGTTAAGCGTTTGGAGCAGCAGAAGTGCGAAAAATTTGTTGCATTCTCAACCATTTCTTAGCTTCAAACTCCCATATCTCGCGAACGGATTGACGTAACCCAAAAATTCCAGTTGCGTCTGAAAGTAGAAGCTCGCCCGATTACAACGGTATGTGTATTTTTTCCCTAGGCCATTCTGGATAAGCGTTTGGAGCAGCAGAATTGCGAAAAATTTTTTGCCTTCTCAACCATTTCTTGTCTTCAAACTCCCATATCTCGCGAACGGATTGACCTAACCCAAAAATTCCTATTGCATGTGAAATTAGAAACTCTCCCGATTACAGCGGTATTTGTATTTTTTCCCTAGGCCGTTCTGGTTAAGCGTTTGGAGCAGCAAAAGTGCGAAAAATTTGTTGTCTTCTCAACCATTTCTTAGCTTCAAACTCCCATATCTCGCGAACGGATTGACGTAACCCAAAGATTCCTGTTGCATCTGAAAGTAGAAACTCGCCCGATTACAACGGTATGTGTATTTTTTCCCTAGGCCATTCTGGTTAAGGGTTTGGAGCAGCAGAACTGCGAAAAATTTTTTGCCTTCTCAACCATTTCGTGTCTTCAAACTCCCATATCTCGCGAACGGATTGACCTAACCCAAAAATTCCTGTTGCATCTGAAAGTAGAAACTCGCCCGATTACAACGGTATGTGTATTTTTTCCCTAGGCCATTCTGGTTAAGCGTTTGGAGCAGCAGAATTGCGAAAAATTTTTTGCCTTCTCAACCATTTCTTGGCTTCAAACTCCCATATCTCGCAAACGGATTGACCGAACCCAAACATTCCTATTGCATCTGAAAGTAGAAACTCGCCCGATTACAACGCTATGTGTATTTTTTCCCTAGGCCATTCTGGTTAAGCGTTTGGAGCAGCAGAATTGCGAAAAATTTTTTGCCTTCTCAACCATTTGTTGTCTTCAAACTCCCATATCTCGCGAACGGATTGACCTAACCCAAAAATTCCTATTGCATCTGAAAGTAGAAACTCGCCCGATTACAACGGTATGTGTATTTTTTCCCTAGGCCATTCTGGTTAAGCGTTTGGAGCAGCAGAATTGCGAAAAATTTTTTGCCTTCTCAACCATTTCTTGGCTTCAAACTCCCATATCTCGCGAACGGATTGACCTAACCCAAAAATTCCTATTGCACCTGAAAGTAGAAACTCGCCCGATTACAACGGTATGTGTATTCTTTCCCTAGGCCATTCTGGTTAAGCGTTTGGAGCAGCAGAACTGCGAAAAATTTTTTGCCTTCTCAACCATTTCGTGTCTTCAAACTCCCATATCTCGCGAACGGATTGACCTAACCCAAAAATTCCTGTTGCATCTGAAAGTAGAAACTCGCCCGATTACAACGGTATGTGTATTTTTTCCCTAGGCCATTCTGGTTAAGCGTTTGGAGCAGCAGAACTGCGAAAAATTTTTTGCCTTCTCAACCATTTCGTGTCTTCAAACTCCCATATCTCGCGAACGGATTGACCTAACCCAAAAATTCCTGTTGCATCTGAAAGTAGAAACTCGCCCGATTACAACGGTATGTGTATTTTTTCCCTAGGCCATTCTGGTTAAGCGTTTGGAGCAGCAGAATTGCGAAAAATTTTTTGCCTTCTCAACCATTTCTTGGCTTCAAACTCCCATATCTCGCAAACGGATTGACCTAACCCAAAAATTCCTGTTGCGTCTGAAAGTAGAAACTCGCCCGATTACAACGCTATGTGTATTTTTTCCCTAGGCCATTCTGGTTAAGCGTTTGGAGCAGCAGAAGTGCGAAGAATTTGTTGTCTTCTCAACCATTTCTTAGCTTCAAACTACCATATCTCGCGAACGGATTGACCAAACCCAGAAGTTCCTGCTGCGTCTGAAAGTAGAAACTCGCCCGATTACAACGGTATGTGTATTTTTTCCCCTGGCCATTCTGGTTAAGCGTTTGGAGCAGCAGAATTGCGAAAAATTTTTTGCCTTCTCAACCATTTCTTGGCTTCAAACTCCCATATCTCGCGAACGGATTGACCTAACCCAAAAATTCCTATTGCATCTGAAAGTAGAAACTCGCCCGATTATAACGGTATGTGTATTTTTTCCCTAGGCCATTCTGGTTAAGCGTTTGGAGCAGCAGAAGTGCGAAAAATTTGTTGTCTTCTCAACCATTTCTTAGCTTCAAACTCCCATATCGCCCGAACGGATTGACCTAACCCAAAAATTCCTGTTGCATCTGAAAGTAGAAACTCGCCCGATTACAGCGGTATGTGTATTTTTTCCCCAGGCCATTCTGGTTAAGCGTTCGGAGCAGCAGAATTGCGAAAAATTTTTTGCCTTCTCAACCATTTGTTGTCTTCAAACTCCCATATCTCGCGAAAGGATTGACCTAACCCAAAAATTCCTATTGCATCTGAAAGTAGAAACTCGCCCGATTACAACGGTATGTGTATTTTTTCCCTAGGCCATTCTGGTTAAGCGTTTGAAGCAGCAGAATTGCGAAAAATTTTTTGCCTTCTCAACCATTTCTTGGCTTCAAACTCCCATATCTCGCGAACGGATTGACCTAACCCAAAAATTCCTATTGCATCTGAAAGTAGAAACTCGCCCGATTACAACGGTATGTGTATTTTTTCCCTAGGCCATTCTGGTTAAGCGTTTGGAGCAGCAGAATTGTGAAAAATTTTTTGCCTTCTCAACCATTTGTTGTCTTCAAACTCCCATATCTCGCGAACGGATTGACCTAACCCAAAAATTCCTGTTGCGTCTGAAAGTAGAAACTCGCCCGATTACAACGCTATGTGTATTTTTTCCCTAGGCCATTCTGGTTAAGCGTTTGGAGCAGCAGAAGTGCGAAGAATTTGTTGTCTTCTCAACCATTTCTTAGCTTCAAACTCCCATATCTCGCGAACGGATTGACCAAACCCAGAAGTTCCTGCTGCGTCTGAAAGTAGAAACTCGCCCGATTACAACGATATGCGTATTTTTTCCCTAGGGCATTCTGGTTAAGCCCTTGGAGCAGCAGAATTGCGAAAAATTTTTTGCATTCTCAACCATTTCTTGGCTTCAAACTCCCATATCTCGCGAACGGATTGACCTAACCCAAAAATTCCTATTGCATCTGAAAGTAGAAACTCGCCCGATTATAACGGTATGTGTATTTTTTCCCTGGGCCATTCTGGTTAAGCGTTTGGAGCAGCAGAAGTGCGAAAAATTTGTTGTCTTCTCAACCATTTCTTAGCTTCAAACTCCCATATCGCCCGAACGGATTGACCTAACCCAGAAATTCCTGTTGCATCTGAAAGTAGAAACTCGCCCGATTACAACGGTATGTGTATTTTTTCCCTAGGCCATTCTGGTTAAGCGTTCGGAGCAGCAGAATTGCGAAAAATTTTTTGCCTTCTCAACCATTTGTTGTCTTCAAACTCCCATATCTCGCGAACGGATTGACCTAACCCAAAAATTCCTATTGCATCTGAAAGTAGAAACTCTCCCCATTACAACGGTATGTGTATTTTTTCCCTAGGCTATTCTGTTAAGCGTTTGGAGCAGCAGAATTGCGAAAAATTTTTTGCCTTCTCAACCATTTCTTGGCTTCAAACTCCCATATCTCGCGAACGGATTGACCTAACTCAAAAATTCCTGTTCCGTCTGAAAGTAGAAACTCGCCCGGTTACAACGGTATGTGTATTTTTTCCCTAGGCCATTCTGGTTAAGCGTTTGGAGCAGCAGAAGTGCGAAAAATTTGTTGCCTTCTCAACCATTTCTTAGCTTCAAACTCCCATATCTCGCGAACGGATTGACGTAACCCAAAAATTGAAGTTGCATCTGAAAGTAGAAACTCGCCCGATTACAACGGTATGTGTATTTTTTCTCTAGGCCATTCTGATTAAGCGTTTGGAGCAGCAGAATTGCGAAAAATTTTTTGCCTTCTCAACCATTTCTTGTCTTCAAACTCCCATATCTCGCGAACGGGTTGACCTAACCCAAAAATTCCTATTGCATCTGAAAATAGAAACTCGCCCGATTACAACGGTATGTGTATTTTTTCCCTAGGCCATTCTGGTTAAGCGTTTGGAGCAGCAGAATTGCGAAAAATTTTTTGCCTTCTCAACCATTTCTTGGCTTCAAACTCCCATATCTCGCGAACGGATTGACCTAACTCAAAAATTCCTGTTGCGTCTGAAAGCAGAAACTCGCCCGGTTACAACGGTATGTGTATTTTTTCCCTAGGCCATTCTGGTTAAGCGTTTGGAGCAGCAGAAGTGCGAAAAATTTGTTGCATTCTCAACCATTTCTTAGCTTCAAACTCCCATATCTCGCGAACGGATTGACGTAACCCAAAAATTCCAGTTGCGTCTGAAAGTAGAAGCTCGCCCGATTACAACGGTATGTGTATTTTTTCCCTAGGCCATTCTGGATAAGCGTTTGGAGCAGCAGAATTGCGAAAAATTTTTTGCCTTCTCAACCATTTCTTGTTTTCAAACTCCCATATCTCGCGAACGGATTGACCTAACCCAAAAATTCCTATTGCATCTGAAAGTAGAAACTCTCCCGATTACAGCGGTATTTGTATTTTTTCCCTAGGCCGTTCTGGTTAAGCGTTTGGAGCAGCAGAAGTGCGAAAAATTTGTTGTCTTCTCAACCATTTCTTAGCTTCAAACTCCCATATCTCGCGAACGGATTGACGTAACCCAAAGATTCCTGTTGCATCTGAAAGTAGAAACTCGCCCGATTACAACGGTATGTGTATTTTTTCCCTGGGCCATTCTGGTTAAGCGTTTGGAGCAGCAGAAGTGCGAAGAATTTGTTGTCTTCTCAACCATTTCTTAGCTTCAAACTCCCATATCTCGCGAACGGATTGACCAAACCCAGAAGTTCCTGCTGCGTCTGAAAGTAGAAACTCGCCCGATTACAACGATATGCGTATTTTTTCCCTAGGGCATTCTGGTTAAGCCCTTGGAGCAGCAGAATTGCGAAAAATTTTTTGCATTCTCAACCATTTCTTGGCTTCAAACTCCCATATCTCGCGAACGGATTGACCTAACCCAAAAATTCCTATTGCATCTGAAAGTAGAAACTCGCCCGATTATAACGGTATGTGTATTTTTTCCCTGGGCCATTCTGGTTAAGCGTTTGGAGCAGCAGAAGTGCGAAAAATTTGTTGTCTTCTCAACCATTTCTTAGCTTCAAACTCCCATATCGCCCGAACGGATTGACCTAACCCAAAAATTCCTGTTGCATCTGAAAGTAGAAACTCGCCCGATTACAACGGTATGTGTATTTTTTCCCTAGGCCATTCTGGTTAAGCGTTCGGAGCAGCAGAATTGCGAAAAATTTTTTGCCTTCTCAACCATTTGTTGTCTTCAAACTCCCATATCTCGCGAACGGATTGACCTAACCCAAAAATTCCTATTGCATCTGAAAGTAGAAACTCGCCCGATTACAACGGTATGTGTATTTTTTCCCTAGGCTATTCTGCTTAAGCGTTTGGAGCAGCAGAATTGCGAAAAATTTTTTGCCTTCTCAACCATTTCTTGGCTTCAAACTCCCATATCTCGCGAACGGATTGACCTAACTCAAAAATTCCTGTTCCGTCTGAAAGTAGAAACTCGCCCGGTTACAACGGTATGTGTATTTTTTCCCTAGGCCATTCTGGTTAAGCGTTTGGAGCAGCAGAAGTGCGAAAAATTTGTTGCCTTCTCAACCATTTCTTAGCTTCAAACTCCCATATCTCGCGAACGGATTGACGTAACCCAAAAATTCAAGTTGCATCTGAAAGTAGAAACTCGCCCGATTACAACGGTATGTGTATTTTTTCTCTAGGCCATTCTGATTAAGCGTTTGGAGCAGCAGAATTGCGAAAAATTTTTTGCCTTCTCAACCATTTCTTGTCTTCAAACTCCCATATCTCGCGAACGGGTTGACCTAACCCAAAAATTCCTATTGCATCTGAAAATAGAAACTCGCCCGATTACAACGGTATGTGTATTTTTTCCCTAGGCCATTCTGGTTAAGCGTTTGGAGCAGCAGAATTGCGAAAAATTTTTTGCCTTCTCAACCATTTCTTGGCTTCAAACTCCCATATCTCGCGAACGGATTGACCTAACTCAAAAATTCCTGTTGCGTCTGAAAGCAGAAACTCGCCCGGTTACAACGGTATGTGTATTTTTTCCCTAGGCCATTCTGGTTAAGCGTTTGGAGCAGCAGAAGTGCGAAAAATTTGTTGCATTCTCAACCATTTCTTAGCTTCAAACTCCCATATCTCGCGAACGGATTGACGTAACCCAAAAATTCCAGTTGCGTCTGAAAGTAGAAGCTCGCCCGATTACAACGGTATGTGTATTTTTTCCCTAGGCCATTCTGGATAAGCGTTTGGAGCAGCAGAATTGCGAAAAATTTTTTGCCTTCTCAACCATTTCTTGTCTTCAAACTCCCATATCTCGCGAACGGATTGACCTAACCCAAAAATTCCTATTGCATCTGAAAGTAGAAACTCTCCCGATTACAGCGGTATTTGTATTTTTTCCCTAGGCCGTTCTGGTTAAGCGTTTGGAGCAGCAGAAGTGCGAAAAATTTGTTGTCTTCTCAACCATTTCTTAGCTTCAAACTCCCATATCTCGCGAACGGATTGACGTAACCCAAAGATTCCTGTTGCATCTGAAAGTAGAAACTCGCCCGATTACAACGGTATGTGTATTTTTTCCCTAGGCCATTCTGGTTAAGCGTTTGGAGCAGCAGAACTGCGAAAAATTTTTTGCCTTCTCAACCATTTCGTGTCTTCAAACTCCCATATCTCGCGAACGGATTGACCTAACCCAAAAATTCCTGTTGCATCTGAAAGTAGAAACTCGCCCGATTACAACGGTATGTGTATTTTTTCCCTAGGCCATTCTGGTTAAGCGTTTGGAGCAGCAGAATTGCGAAAAATTTTTTGCCTTCTCAACCATTTCTTGGCTTCAAACTCCCATATCTCGCAAACGGATTGACCGAACCCAAACATTCCTATTGCATCTGAAAGTAGAAACTCGCCCGATTACAACGCTATGTGTATTTTTTCCCTAGGCCATTCTGGTTAAGCGTTTGGAGCAGCAGAATTGCGAAAAATTTTTTGCCTTCTCAACCATTTGTTGTCTTCAAACTCCCATATCTCGCGAACGGATTGACCTAACCCAAAAATTCCTATTGCATCTGAAAGTAGAAACTCGCCCGATTACAACGGTATGTGTATTTTTTCCCTAGGCCATTCTGGTTAAGCGTTTGGAGCAGCAGAATTGCGAAAAATTTTTTGCCTTCTCAACCATTTGTTGTCTTCAAACTCCCATATCTCGCGAACGGATTGACCTAACCCAAAAATTCCTGTTGCGTCTGAAAGTAGAAACTCGCCCGATTACAACGCTATGTGTATTTTTTCCCTAGGCCATTCTGGTTAAGCGTTTGGAGCAGCAGAAGTGCGAAGAATTTGTTGTCTTCTCAACCATTTCTTAGCTTCAAACTCCCATATCTCGCGAACGGATTGACCAAACCCAGAAGTTCCTGCTGCGTCTGAAAGTAGAAACTCGCCCGATTACAACGATATGCGTATTTTTTCCCTAGGGCATTCTGGTTAAGCCCTTGGAGCAGCAGAATTGCGAAAAATTTTTTGCATTCTCAACCATTTCTTGGCTTCAAACTCCCATATCTCGCGAACGGATTGACCTAACCCAAAAATTCCTATTGCATCTGAAAGTAGAAACTCGCCCGATTATAACGGTATGTGTATTTTTTCCCTGGGCCATTCTGGTTAAGCGTTTGGAGCAGCAGAAGTGCGAAAAATTTGTTGTCTTCTCAACCATTTCTTAGCTTCAAACTCCCATATCGCCCGAACGGATTGACCTAACCCAAAAATTCCTGTTGCATCTGAAAGTAGAAACTCGCCCGATTACAACGGTATGTGTATTTTTTCCCTAGGCCATTCTGGTTAAGCGTTCGGAGCAGCAGAATTGCGAAAAATTTTTTGCCTTCTCAACCATTAGTTGTCTTCAAACTCCCATATCTCGCGAACGGATTGACCTAACCCAAAAATTCCTATTGCATCTGAAAGTAGAAACTCGCCCGATTACAACGGTATGTGTATTTTTTCCCTAGGCTATTCTGTTAAGCGTTTGGAGCAGCAGAATTGCGAAAAATTTTTTGCCTTCTCAACCATTTCTTGGCTTCAAACTCCCATATCTCGCGAACGGATTGACCTAACTCAAAAATTCCTGTTCCGTCTGAAAGTAGAAACTCGCCCGGTTACAACGGTATGTGTATTTTTTCCCTAGGCCATTCTGGTTAAGCGTTTGGAGCAGCAGAAGTGCGAAAAATTTGTTGCCTTCTCAACCATTTCTTAGGTTCAAACTCCCATATCTCGCGAACGGATTGACGTAACCCAAAAATTCAAGTTGCATCTGAAAGTAGAAACTCGCCCGATTACAACGGTATGTGTATTTTTTCTCTAGGCCACTCTGATTAAGCGTTTGGAGCAGCAGAATTGCGAAAAATTTTTTGCCTTCTCAACCATTTCTTGTCTTCAAACTCCCATATCTCGCGAACGGGTTGACCTAACCCAAAAATTCCTATTGCATCTGAAAATAGAAACTCGCCCGATTACAACGGTATGTGTATTTTTTCCCTAGGCCATTCTGGTTAAGCGTTTGGAGCAGCAGAATTGCGAAAAATTTTTTGCCTTCTCAACCATTTCTTGGCTTCAAACTCCCATATCTCGCGAACGGATTGACCTAACTCAAAAATTCCTGTTGCGTCTGAAAGCAGAAACTCGCCCGGTTACAACGGTATGTGTATTTTTTCCCTAGGCCATTCTGGTTAAGCGTTTGGAGCAGCAGAAGTGCGAAAAATTTGTTGCATTCTCAACCATTTCTTAGCTTCAAACTCCCATATCTCGCGAACGGATAGACGTAACCCAAAAATTCCAGTTGCGTCTGAAAGTAGAAGCTCGCCCGATTACAACGGTATGTGTATTTTTTCCCTAGGCCATTCTGGATAAGCGTTTGGAGCAGCAGAATTGCGAAAAATTTTTTGCCTTCTCAACCATTTCTTGTCTTCAAACTCCCATATCTCGCGAACGGATTGACCTAACCCAAAAATTCCTATTGCATCTGAAAGTAGAAACTCTCCCGATTACAGCGGTATTTGTATTTTTTCCCTAGGCCGTTCTGGTTAAGCGTTTGGAGCAGCAGAAGTGCGAAAAATTTGTTGTCTTCTCAACCATTTCTTAGCTTCAAACTCCCATATCTCGCGAACGGATTGACGTAACCCAAAGATTCCTGTTGCATCTGAAAGTAGAAACTCGCCCGATTACAACGGTATGTGTATTTTTTCCCTGGGCCATTCTGGTTAAGCGTTTGGAGCAGCAGAAGTGCGAAGAATTTGTTGTCTTCTCAACCATTTCTTAGCTTCAAACTCCCATATCTCGCGAACGGATTGACCAAACCCAGAAGTTCCTGCTGCGTCTGAAAGTAGAAACTCGCCCGATTACAACGATATGCGTATTTTTTCCCTAGGGCATTCTGGTTAAGCCCTTGGAGCAGCAGAATTGCGAAAAATTTTTTGCATTCTCAACCATTTCTTGGCTTCAAACTCCCATATCTCGCGAACGGATTGACCTAACCCAAAAATTCCTATTGCATCTGAAAGTAGAAACTCGCCCGATTATAACGGTATGTGTATTTTTTCCCTGGGCCATTCTGGTTAAGCGTTTGGAGCAGCAGAAGTGCGAAAAATTTGTTGTCTTCTCAACCATTTCTTAGCTTCAAACTCCCATATCGCCCGAACGGATTGACCTAACCCAAAAATTCCTGTTGCATCTGAAAGTAGAAACTCGCCCGATTACAACGGTATGTGTATTTTTTCCCTAGGCCATTCTGGTTAAGCGTTCGGAGCAGCAGAATTGCGAAAAATTTTTTGCCTTCTCAACCATTTGTTGTCTTCAAACTCCCATATCTCGCGAACGGATTGACCTAACCCAAAAATTCCTATTGCATCTGAAAGTAGAAACTCGCCCGATTACAACGGTATGTGTATTTTTTCCCTAGGCTATTCTGCTTAAGCGTTTGGAGCAGCAGAATTGCGAAAAATTTTTTGCCTTCTCAACCATTTCTTGGCTTCAAACTCCCATATCTCGCGAACGGATTGACCTAACTCAAAAATTCCTGTTCCGTCTGAAAGTAGAAACTCGCCCGATTACAACGGTATGTGTATTTTTTCTCTAGGCCATTCTGATTAAGCGTTTGGAGCAGCAGAATTGCGAAAAATTTTTTGCCTTCTCAACCATTTCTTGTCTTCAAACTCCCATATCTCGCGAACGGGTTGACCTAACCCAAAAATTCCTATTGCATCTGAAAATAGAAACTCGCCCGATTACAACGGTATGTGTATTTTTTCCCTAGGCCATTCTGGTTAAGCGTTTGGAGCAGCAGAATTGCGAAAAATTTTTTGCCTTCTCAACCATTTCTTGGCTTCAAACTCCCATATCTCGCGAACGGATTGACCTAACTCAAAAATTCCTGTTGCGTCTGAAAGCAGAAACTCGCCCGGTTACAACGGTATGTGTATTTTTTCCCTAGGCCATTCTGGTTAAGCGTTTGGAGCAGCAGAAGTGCGAAAAATTTGTTGCATTCTCAACCATTTCTTAGCTTCAAACTCCCATATCTCGCGAACGGATAGACGTAACCCAAAAATTCCAGTTGCGTCTGAAAGTAGAAGCTCGCCCGATTACAACGGTATGTGTATTTTTTCCCTAGGCCATTCTGGATAAGCGTTTGGAGCAGCAGAATTGCGAAAAATTTTTTGCCTTCTCAACCATTTCTTGTCTTCAAACTCCCATATCTCGCGAACGGATTGACCTAACCCAAAAATTCCTATTGCATCTGAAAGTAGAAACTCTCCCGATTACAGCGGTATTTGTATTTTTTCCCTAGGCCGTTCTGGTTAAGCGTTTGGAGCAGCAGAAGTGCGAAAAATTTGTTGTCTTCTCAACCATTTCTTAGCTTCAAACTCCCATATCTCGCGAACGGATTGACGTAACCCAAAGATTCCTGTTGCATCTGAAAGTAGAAACTCGCCCGATTACAACGGTATGTGTATTTTTTCCCTGGGCCATTCTGGTTAAGCGTTTGGAGCAGCAGAAGTGCGAAGAATTTGTTGTCTTCTCAACCATTTCTTAGCTTCAAATTCCCATATCTCGCGAACGGATTGACCAAACCCAGAAGTTCCTGCTGCGTCTGAAAGTAGAAACTCGCCCGATTACAACGATATGCGTATTTTTTCCCTAGGGCATTCTGGTTAAGCCCTTGGAGCAGCAGAATTGCGAAAAATTTTTTGCATTCTCAACCATTTCTTGGCTTCAAACTCCCATATCTCGCGAACGGATTGACCTAACCCAAAAATTCCTATTGCATCTGAAAGTAGAAACTCGCCCGATTATAACGGTATGTGTATTTTTTCCCTGGGCCATTCTGGTTAAGCGTTTGGAGCAGCAGAAGTGCGAAAAATTTGTTGTCTTCTCAACCATTTCTTAGCTTCAAACTCCCATATCGCCCGAACGGATTGACCTAACCCAAAAATTCCTGTTGCATCTGAAAGTAGAAACTCGCCCGATTACAACGGTATGTGTATTTTTTCCCTAGGCCATTCTGGTTAAGCGTTCGGAGCAGCAGAATTGCGAAAAATTTTTTGCCTTCTCAACCATTAGTTGTCTTCAAACTCCCATATCTCGCGAACGGATTGACCTAACCCAAAAATTCCTATTGCATCTGAAAGTAGAAACTCGCCCGATTACAACGGTATGTGTATTTTTTCCCTAGGCTATTCTGTTAAGCGTTTGGAGCAGCAGAATTGCGAAAAATTTTTTGCCTTCTCAACCATTTCTTGGCTTCAAACTCCCATATCTCGCGAACGGATTGACCTAACTCAAAAATTCCTGTTCCGTCTGAAAGTAGAAACTCGCCCGGTTACAACGGTATGTGTATTTTTTCCCTAGGCCATTCTGGTTAAGCGTTTGGAGCAGCAGAAGTGCGAAAAATTTGTTGCCTTCTCAACCATTTCTTAGCTTCAAACTCCCATATCTCGCGAACGGATTGACGTAACCCAAAAATTCAAGTTGCATCTGAAAGTAGAAACTCGCCCGATTACAACGGTATGTGTATTTTTTCTCTAGGCCACTCTGATTAAGCGTTTGGAGCAGCAGAATTGCGAAAAATTTTTTGCCTTCTCAACCATTTCTTGTCTTCAAACTCCCATATCTCGCGAACGGGTTGACCTAACCCAAAAATTCCTATTGCATCTGAAAATAGAAACTCGCCCGATTACAACGGTATGTGTATTTTTTCCCTAGGCCATTCTGGTTAAGCGTTTGGAGCAGCAGAATTGCGAAAAATTTTTTGCCTTCTCAACCATTTCTTGGCTTCAAACTCCCATATCTCGCGAACGGATTGACCTAACTCAAAAATTCCTGTTGCGTCTGAAAGCAGAAACTCGCCCGGTTACAACGGTATGTGTATTTTTTCCCTAGGCCATTCTGGTTAAGCGTTTGGAGCAGCAGAAGTGCGAAAAATTTGTTGCATTCTCAACCATTTCTTAGCTTCAAACTCCCATATCTCGCGAACGGATAGACGTAACCCAAAAATTCCAGTTGCGCCTGAAAGTAGAAGCTCGCCCGATTACAACGGTATGTGTATTTTTTCCCTAGGCCATTCTGGATAAGCGTTTGGAGCAGCAGAATTGCGAAAAATTTTTTGCCTTCTCAACCATTTCTTGTCTTCAAACTCCCATATCTCGCGAACGGATTGACCTAACCCAAAAATTCCTATTGCATCTGAAAGTAGAAACTCTCCCGATTACAGCGGTATTTGTATTTTTTCCCTAGGCCGTTCTGGTTAAGCGTTTGGAGCAGCAGAAGTGCGAAAAATTTGTTGTCTTCTCAACCATTTCTTAGCTTCAAACTCCCATATCTCGCGAACGGATTGACGTAACCCAAAGATTCCTGTTGCATCTGAAAGTAGAAACTCGCCCGATTACAACGGTATGTGTATTTTTTCCCTGGGCCATTCTGGTTAAGCGTTTGGAGCAGCAGAAGTGCGAAGAATTTGTTGTCTTCTCAACCATTTCTTAGCTTCAAACTCCCATATCTCGCGAACGGATTGACCAAACCCAGAAGTTCCTGCTGCGTCTGAAAGTAGAAACTCGCCCGATTACAACGATATGCGTATTTTTTCCCTAGGGCATTCTGGTTAAGCCCTTGGAGCAGCAGAATTGCGAAAAATTTTTTGCATTCTCAACCATTTCTTGGCTTCAAACTCCCATATCTCGCGAACGGATTGACCTAACCCAAAAATTCCTATTGCATCTGAAAGTAGAAACTCGCCCGATTATAACGGTATGTGTATTTTTTCCCTGGGCCATTCTGGTTAAGCGTTTGGAGCAGCAGAAGTGCGAAAAATTTGTTGTCTTCTCAACCATTTCTTAGCTTCAAACTCCCATATCGCCCGAACGGATTGACCTAACCCAAAAATTCCTGTTGCATCTGAAAGTAGAAACTCGCCCGATTACAACGGTATGTGTATTTTTTCCCTAGGCCATTCTGGTTAAGCGTTCGGAGCAGCAGAATTGCGAAAAATTTTTTGCCTTCTCAACCATTTGTTGTCTTCAAACTCCCATATCTCGCGAACGGATTGACCTAACCCAAAAATTCCTATTGCATCTGAAAGTAGAAACTCGCCCGATTACAACGGTATGTGTATTTTTTCCCTAGGCTATTCTGCTTAAGCGTTTGGAGCAGCAGAATTGCGAAAAATTTTTTGCCTTCTCAACCATTTCTTGGCTTCAAACTCCCATATCTCGCGAACGGATTGACCTAACTCAAAAATTCCTGTTCCGTCTGAAAGTAGAAACTCGCCCGGTTACAACGGTATGTGTATTTTTTCCCTAGGCCATTCTGGTTAAGCGTTTCGAGCAGCAGAAGTGCGAAAAATTTGTTGCCTTCTCAACCATTTCTTAGCTTCAAACTCCCATATCTCGCGAACGGATTGACGTAACCCAAAAATTCAAGTTGCATCTGAAAGTAGAAACTCGCCCGATTACAACGGTATGTGTATTTTTTCTCTAGGCCATTCTGATTAAGCGTTTGGAGCAGCAGAATTGCGAAAAATTTTTTGCCTTCTCAACCATTTCTTGTCTTCAAACTCCCATATCTCGCGAACGGGTTGACCTAACCCAAAAATTCCTATTGCATCTGAAAATAGAAACTCGCCCGATTACAACGGTATGTGTATTTTTTCCCTAGGCCATTCTGGTTAAGCGTTTGGAGCAGCAGAATTGCGAAAAATTTTTTGCCTTCTCAACCATTTCTTGTCTTCAAACTCCCATATCTCGCGAACGGATTGACCTAACCCAAAAATTCCTATTGCATCTGAAAGTAGAAACTCTCCCGATTACAGCGGTATTTGTATTTTTTCCCTAGGCCGTTCTGGTTAAGCGTTTGGAGCAGCAGAAGTGCGAAAAAATTTGTTGTCTTCTCAACCATTTCTTAGCTTCAAACTCCCATATCTCGCGAACGGATTGACGTAACCCAAAGATTCCTGTTGCATCTGAAAGTAGAAACTCGCCCGATTACAACGGTATGTGTATTTTTTCCCTAGGCCATTCTGGTTAAGCGTTTGGAGCAGCAGAACTGCGAAAAATTTTTTGCCTTCTCAACCATTTCGTGTCTTCAAACTCCCATATCTCGCGAACGGATTGACCTAACCCAAAAATTCCTGTTGCATCTGAAAGTAGAAACTCGCCCGATTACAACGCTATGTGTATTTTTTCCCTAGGCCATTCTGGTTAAGCGTTTGGAGCAGCAGAAGTGCGAAGAATTTGTTGTCTTCTCAACCATTTCTTAGCTTCAAACTCCCATATCTCGCGAACGGATTGACCAAACCCAGAAGTTCCTGCTGCGTCTGAAAGTAGAAACTCGCCCGATTACAACGATATGCGTATTTTTTCCCTAGGGCATTCTGGTTAAGCGCTTGGAGCAGCAGAATTGCGAAAAATTTTTTGCATTCTCAACCATTTCTTGGCTTCAAACTCCCATATCTCGCGAACGGATTGACCTAACCCAAAAATTCCTATTGCATCTGAAAGTAGAAACTCGCCCGATTATAACGGTATGTGTATTTTTTCACTGGGCCATTCTGGTTAAGCGTTTGGAGCAGCAGAAGTGCGAAAAATTTGTTGTCTTCTGAACCATTTCTTAGCTTCAAACTCCCATATCGCCCGAACGGATTGACCTAACCCAAAAATTCCTGTTGCATCTGAAAGTAGAAACTCGCCCGATTACAACGGTATGTGTATTTTTTCCCTAGGCCATTCTGGTTAAGCGTTCGGTGCAGCAGAATTGCGAAAAATTTTTTGCCTTCTCAACCATTTGTTTTCTTCAAACTCCCATATCTCGCGAACGGATTGACCTAACCCAAAAATTCCTATTCCGTCTGAAAGTAGAAACTCGCCCGGTTACAACGGTATGTGTATTTTTTCCCTAGGCCATTCTGGTTAAGCGTTTCGAGCAGCAGAAGTGCGAAAAATTTGTTGCCTTCTCAACCATTTCTTAGCTTCAAACTCCCATATCTCGCGAACGGATTGACGTAACCCAAAAATTCAAGTTGCATCTGAAAGTAGAAACTCGCCCGATTACAACGGTATGTGTATTTTTTCTCTAGGCCATTCTGATTAAGCGTTTGGAGCAGCAGAATTGCGAAAAATTTTTTGCCTTCTCAACCATTTCTTGGCTTCAAACTCCCATATCTCGCGAACGGATTGACCTAACCCAAAAATTCCTATTGCATCTGAAAGTAGAAACTCGCCCGATTACAACGGTATGTGTATTTTTTCCCTAGGCCATTCTGGTTAAGCGTTTGGAGCAGCAGAATTGTGAAAAATTTTTTGCCTTCTCTACCATTTCTTGGCTTCAAACTCCCATATCTCGCGAACGGATTGACCTAACCCAAAAATTCCTATTGCATCTGAAAGTAGAAACTCGCCCGATTACAACGGTATGTGTATTTTTTCCCTAGGCCATTCTGGTTAAGCGTTTGGAGCAGCAGAATTGCGAAAAATTTTTTGCCTTCTCAACCATTTCTTGGCTTCAAACTCCCATATCTCGCGAACGGATTGACCTAACCCACAAATTCCTATTGCATCTGAAAGTAGAAACTCGCCCCATTACAACGGTATGTGTATATTTTCCCGAGGCCATTCTGGTTAAGCGTTTGGAGCAGCAGAATTGCGAAAAATTTTTTGCCTTCTCAACCATTTCTTAGCTTCAAAGTCCCATATCTCGCGAACGGATTGACCAAACCCAAAAATTCCTGCTGCGTCTGAAAGTAGAAACTCGCCCGATTACAACGGTATGCGTATTTTTTCCCTGGGCCATTCTGGTTAAGCGTTTGGAGCAGCAGAAGTGCGAAAAATTTATTGTCTTCTCAACCATTTCTTAGCTTCAAAGTCCCATATCTCGCGAACGGATTGACCGAACCCAAAAATTCCTGCTGCGTCTGAAAGTAGAATCTCGCCCGATTACAACGGTATGCGTATTTTTTCCCTAGGTCATTCTGGTTAAGCGTTTGGAGCAGCAGAAGTGCGAAAAATTTGTTGTCTTCTCAACCATTTCTTAGCTTCAAACTCCCATATCTCGCGAACGGATTGACGTAACTCAAAAATTCCAGTTGCATCTGAGAGTAGAAACTCGCACGATTACAACGGTATGTGTATTTTTTCCCCAGGTCATTCTGGTTACGCGTTTGGAGCAGCAGAATTGTGAAAAATTTTTTGCCTTCTCTACCATTTCTTGGCTTCAAACTCCCATATCTCGCGAACGGATTGACCTAACCCAAAAATTCCTATTGCACCTGAAAGTAGAAACTCGCCCGATTACAACGGTATGTGTATTTTTTCCCTAGGCCATTCTGGTTAAGCGTTTGGAGCAGCAGAACTGCGAAAAATTTTTTGCCTTCTCAACCATTTCGTGTCTTCAAACTCCCATATCTCGCGAACGGATTGACCTAACCCAAAAATTCCTGTTGCATCTGAAAGTAGAAACTCGCCCGATTACAACGGTATGTGTATTTTTTCCCTAGGCCATTCTGGTTAAGCGTTTGGAGCAGCAGAACTGCGAAAAATTTTTTGCCTTCTCAACCATTTCGTGTCTTCAAACTCCCATATCTCGCGAACGGATTGACCTAACCCAAAAATTCCTGTTGCATCTGAAAGTAGAAACTCGCCCGATTACAACGGTATGTGTATTTTTTCCCTAGGCCATTCTGGTTAAGCGTTTGGAGCAGCAGAATTGCGAAAAATTTTTTGCCTTCTCAACCATTTCTTGGCTTCAAACTCCCATATCTCGCAAACGGATTGACCTAACCCAAAAATTCCTGTTGCGTCTGAAAGTAGAAACTCGCCCGATTACAACGCTATGTGTATTTTTTCCCTAGGCCATTCTGGTTAAGCGTTTGGAGCAGCAGAAGTGCGAAGAATTTGTTGTCTTCTCAACCATTTCTTAGCTTCAAACTCCCATATCTCGCGAACGGATTGACCAAACCCAGAAGTTCCTGCTGCGTCTGAAAGTAGAAACTCGCCCGATTACAAGGATATGCGTATTTTTTCCCTAGGGCATTCTGGTTAAGCGCTTGGAGCAGCAGAATTGCGACAAATTTTTTGCATTCTCAACCATTTCTTGGCTTCAAACTCCCATATCTCGCGAGCGGATTGACCTAACCCAAAAATTCCTATTGCATCTGAAAGTAGAAACTCGCCCGATTATAACGGTATGTGTATTTTTTCCCTAGGCCATTCTGGTTAAGCGTTTGGAGCAGCAGAAGTGCGAAAAATTTGTTGTCTTCTCAACCATTTCTTAGCTTCAAACTCCCATATCGCCCGAACGGATTGACCTAACCCAAAAATTCCTGTTGCATCTGAAAGTAGAAACTCGCCCGATTACAACGGTATGTGTATTTTTTCCCTAGGCCATTCTGGTTAAGCGTTCGGAGCAGCAGAATTGCGAAAAATTTTTTGCCTTCTCAACCATTTGTTGTCTTCAAACTCCCATATCTCGCGAACGGATTGACCTAACCCAAAAATTCCTATTGCATCTGAAAGTAGAAACTCGCCCGATTACAACGGTATGTGTATTTTTTCCCTAGGCTATTCTGTTAAGCGTTTGGAGCAGCAGAATTGCGAAAAATTTTTTGCCTTCTCAACCATTTCTTGGCTTCAAACTCCCATATCTCGCGAACGGATTGACCTAACTCAAAAATTCCTGTTCCGTCTGAAAGTAGAAACTCGCCCGGTTACAACGGTATGTGTATTTTTTCCCTAGGCCATTCTGGTTAAGCGTTTGGAGCAGCAGAAGTGCGAAAAATTTGTTGCCTTCTCAACCATTTCTTAGCTTCAAACTCCCATATCTCGCGAACGGATTGACGTAACCCAAAAATTCAAGTTGCATCTGAAAGTAGAAACTCGCCCGATTACAACGGTATGTGTATTTTTTCCCTAGGCCATTCTGGTTAAGCGTTTGGAGCAGCAGAACTGCGAAAAATTTTTTGCCTTCTCAACCATTTCGTGTCTTCAAACTCCCATATCTCGCGAACGGATTGACCTAACCCAAAAATTCCTGTTGCATCTGAAAGTAGAAACTCGCCCGATTACAACGGTATGTGTATTTTTTCCCTAGGCCATTCTGGTTAAGCGTTTGGAGCAGCAGAATTGCGAAAAATTTTTTGCCTTCTCAACCATTTCTTGGCTTCAAACTCCCATATCTCGCAAACGGATTGACCTAACCCAAAAATTCCTGTTGCGTCTGAAAGTAGAAACTCGCCCGATTACAACGCTATGTGTATTTTTTCCCTAGGCCATTCTGGTTAAGCGTTTGGAGCAGCAGAAGTGCGAAGAATTTGTTGTCTTCTCAACCATTTCTTAGCTTCAAACTCCCATATCTCGCGAACGGATTGACCAAACCCAGAAGTTCCTGCTGCGTCTGAAAGTAGAAACTCGCCCGATTACAACGATATGCGTATTTTTTCCCTAGGGCATTCTGGTTAAGCGCTTGGAGCAGCAGAATTGCGAAAAATTTTTTGCATTCTCAACCATTTCTTGGCTTCAAACTCCCATATCTCGCGAACGGATTGACCTAACCCAAAAATTCCTATTGCATCTGAAAGTAGAAACTCGCCCGATTATAACGGTATGTGTATTTTTTCACTGGGCCATTCTGGTTAAGCGTTTGGAGCAGCAGAAGTGCGAAAAATTTGTTGTCTTCTGAACCATTTCTTAGCTTCAAACTCCCATATCGCCCGAACGGATTGACCTAACCCAAAAATTCCTGTTGCATCTGAAAGTAGAAACTCGCCCGATTACAACGGTATGTGTATTTTTTCCCTAGGCCATTCTGGTTAAGCGTTCGGAGCAGCAGAATTGCGAAAAATTTTTTGCCTTCTCAACCATTTGTTTTCTTCAAACTCCCATATCTCGCGAACGGATTGACCTAACCCAAAAATTCCTATTGCATCTGAAAGTAGAAACTCGCCCGATTACAACGGTATGTGTATTTTTTCCCTAGGCCATTCTGGTTAAGCGTTTGAAGCAGCAGAATTGCGAAAAATTTTTTGCCTTCTCAACCATTTCTTGGCTTCAAACTCCCATATCTCGCGAACGGATTGACCTAACCCAAAAATTCCTATTGCATCTGAAAGTAGAAACTCGCCCGATTACAACGGTATGTGTATTTTTTCCCTAGGCCATTCTGGTTAAGCGTTTGGAGCAGCAGAATTGTGAAAAATTTTTTGCCTTCTCTACCATTTCTTGGCTTCAAACTCCCATATCTCGCGAACGGATTGACCTAACCCAAAAATTCCTATTGCATCTGAAAGTAGAAACTCGCCCGATTACAACGGTATGTGTATTTTTTCCCTAGGCCATTCTGGTTAAGCGTTTGGAGCAGCAGAATTGCGAAAAATTTTTTGCCTTCTCAACCATTTCTTGGCTTCAAACTCCCATATCTCGCGAACGGATTGACCTAACCCACAAATTCCTATTGCATCTGAAAGTAGAAACTCGCCCCATTACAACGGTATGTGTATTTTTTTCCCGAGGCCATTCTGGTTAAGCGTTTGGAGCAGCAGAATTGCGAAAAATTTTTTTCCTTCTCAACCATTTCTTAGCTTCAAAGTCCCATATCTCGCGAACGGATTGACGTAACCCAAAAATTCCAGTTGCATCTGAAAGTAGAAACTCGCCCGATTACAACGGTATGCGTATTTTTTCCCTGGGCCATTCTGGTTAAGCGTTTGGAGCAGCAGAAGTGCGAAAAATTTATTGTCTTCTCAACCATTTCTTAGCTTCAAAGTCCCATATCTCGCGAACGGATTGACCGAACCCAAAAATTCCTGCTGCGTCTGAAAGTAGAATCTCGCCCGATTACAACGGTATGCGTATTTTTTCCCTAGGTCATTCTGGTTAAGCGTTTGGAGCAGCAGAAGTGCGAAAAATTTGTTGTCTTCTCAACCATTTCTTAGCTTCAAACTCCCATATCTCGCGAACGGATTGACGTAACTCAAAAATTCCAGTTGCATCTGAGAGTAGAAACTCGCACGATTACAACGGTATGTGTATTTTTTCCCCAGGTCATTCTGGTTACGCGTTTGGAGCAGCAGAATTGTGAAAAATTTTTTGCCTTCTCTACCATTTCTTGGCTTCAAACTCCCATATCTCGCGAACGGATTGACCTAACCCAAAAATTCCTATTGCATCTGAAAGTAGAAACTCGCCCGATTACAACGGTATGTGTATTTTTTCCCTAGGCCATTCTGGTTAAGCGTTTGGAGCAGCAGAATTGCGAAAAATTTTTTGCCTTCTCAACCATTTCTTGGCTTCAAACTCCCATATCTCGCGAACGGATTGACCTAACCCAAAAATTCCTATTGCACCTGAAAGTAGAAACTCGCCCGATTACAACGGTATGTGTATTTTTTCCCTAGGCCATTCTGGTTAAGCGTTTGGAGCAGCAGAACTGCGAAAAATTTTTTGCCTTCTCAACCATTTCGTGTCTTCAAACTCCCATATCTCGCGAACGGATTGACCTAACCCAAAAATTCCTGTTGCATCTGAAAGTAGAAACTCGCCCGATTACAACGGTATGTGTATTTTTTCCCTAGGCCATTCTGGTTAAGCGTTTGGAGCAGCAGAACTGCGAAAAATTTTTTGCCTTCTCAACCATTTCGTGTCTTCAAACTCCCATATCTCGCGAACGGATTGACCTAACCCAAAAATTCCTGTTGCATCTGAAAGTAGAAACTCGCCCGATTACAACGGTATGTGTATTTTTTCCGTAGGCCATTCTGGTTAAGCGTTTGGAGCAGCAGAATTGCGAAAAATTTTTTGCCTTCTCAAACATTTCTTGGCTTCAAACTCCCATATCTCGCAAACGGATTGACCTAACCCAAAAATTCCTGTTGCGTCTGAAAGTAGAAACTCGCCCGATTACAACGCTATGTGTATTTTTTCCCTAGGCCATTCTGGTTAAGCGTTTGGAGCAGCAGAAGTGCGAAGAATTTGTTGTCTTCTCAACCATTTCTTAGCTTCAAACTCCCATATCTCGCGAACAGATTGACCAAACCCAGAAGTTCCTGCTGCGTCTGAAAGTAGAAACTCGCCCGATTACAAGGATATGCGTATTTTTTCCCTAGGGCATTCTGGTTAAGCGCTTGGAGCAGCAGAATTGCGACAAATTTTTTGCATTCTCAACCATTTCTTGGCTTCAAACTCCCATATCTCGCGAGCGGATTGACCTAACCCAAAAATTCCTATTGCATCTGAAAGTAGAAACTCGCCCGATTATAACGGTATGTGTATTTTTTCCCTAGGCCATTCTGGTTAAGCGTTTGGAGCAGCAGAAGTGCGAAAAATTTGTTGTCTTCTCAACCATTTCTTAGCTTCAAACTCCCATATCGCCCGAACGGATTGACCTAACCCAAAAATTCCTGTTGCATCTGAAAGTAGAAACTCGCCCGATTACAACGGTATGTGTATTTTTTCCCTAGGCCATTCTGGTTAAGCGTTCGGAGCAGCAGAATTGCGAAAATTTTTTGCCTTCTCAACCATTTGTTGTCTTCAAACTCCCATATCTCGCGAACGGATTGACCTAACCCAAAAATTCCTATTGCATCTGAAAGTAGAAACTCGCCCGATTACAACGGTATGTGTATTTTTTCCCTAGGCTATTCTGTTAAGCGTTTGGAGCAGCAGAATTGCGAAAAATTTTTTGCCTTCTCAACCATTTCTTGGCTTCAAACTCCCATATCTCGCGAACGGATTGACCTAACTCAAAAATTCCTGTTCCGTCTGAAAGTAGAAACTCGCCCGGTTACAACGGTATGTGTATTTTTTCCCTAGGCCATTCTGGTTAAGCGTTTGGAGCAGCAGAAGTGCGAAAAATTTGTTGCCTTCTCAACCATTTCTTAGCTTCAAACTCCCATATCTCGCGAACGGATTGACGTAACCCAAAAATTCAAGTTGCATCTGAAAGTAGAAACTCGCCCGATTACAACGGTATGTGTATTTTTTCTCTAGGCCATTCTGATTAAGCGTTTGGAGCAGCAGAATTGCGAAAAATTTTTTGCCTTCTCAACCATTTCTTGTCTTCAAACTCCCATATCTCGCGAACGGGTTGACCTAACCCAAAAATTCCTATTGCATCTGAAAATAGAAACTCGCCCGATTACAACGGTATGTGTATTTTTTCCCTAGGCCATTCTGGTTAAGCGTTTGGAGCAGCAGAATTGCGAAAAATTTTTTGCCTTCTCAACCATTTCTTGGCTTCAAACTCCCATATCTCGCGAACGGATTGACCTAACTCAAAAATTCCTGTTGCGTCTGAAAGCAGAAACTCGCCCGGTTACAACGGTATGTGTATTTTTTCCCTAGGCCATTCTGGTTAAGCGTTTGGAGCAGCAGAAGTGCGAAAAATTTGTTGCATTCTCAACCATTTCTTAGCTTCAAACTCCCATATCTCGCGAACGGATTGACGTAACCCAAAAATTCCAGTTGCGTCTGAAAGTAGAAGCTCGCCCGATTACAACGGTATGTGTATTTTTTCCCTAGGCCATTCTGGATAAGCGTTTGGAGCAGCAGAATTGCGAAAAATTTTTTGCCTTCTCAACCATTTCTTGTCTTCAAACTCCCATATCTCGCGAACGGATTGACCTAACCCAAAAATTCCTATTGCATCTGAAAGTAGAAACTCTCCCGATTACAACGGTATGTGTATTTTTTCCCTGGGCCATTCTGGTTAAGCGTTTGGAGCAGCAGAAGTGCGAAGAATTTGTTGTCTTCTCAACCATTTCTTAGCTTCAAACTCCCATATCTCGCGAACGGATTGACCAAACCCAGAAGTTCCTGCTGCGTCTGAAAGTAGAAACTCGCCCGATTACAACGATATGCGTATTTTTTCCCTAGGGCATTCTGGTTAAGCCCTTGGAGCAGCAGAATTGCGAAAAATTTTTTGCATTCTCAACCATTTCTTGGCTTCAAACTCCCATATCTCGCGAACGGATTGACCTAACCCAAAAATTCCTATTGCATCTGAAAGTAGAAACTCGCCCGATTATAACGGTATGTGTATTTTTTCCCTGGGCCATTCTGCTTAAGCGTTTGGAGCAGCAGAATTGCGAAAAATTTTTTGCCTTCTCAACCATTTCTTGGCTTCAAACTCCCATATCTCGCGAACGGATTGACCTAACTCAAAAATTCCTGTCCCGTCTGAAAGTAGAAACTCGCCCGGTTACAACGGTATGTGTATTTTTTCCCTAGGCCATTCTGGTTAAGCGTTTGGAGCAGCAGAAGTGCGAAAAATTTGTTGCCTTCTCAACCATTTCTTAGCTTCAAACTCCCATATCTCGCGAACGGATTGACGTAACCCAAAAATTCAAGTTGCATCTGAAAGTAGAAACTCGCCCGATTACAACGGTATGTGTATTTTTTCTCTAGGCCATTCTGATTAAGCGTTTGGAGCAGCAGAATTGCGAAAAATTTTTTGCCTTCTCAACCATTTCTTGTCTTCAAACTCCCATATCTCGCGAACGGGTTGACCTAACCCAAAAATTCCTATTGCATCTGAAAATAGAAACTCGCCCGATTACAACGGTATGTGTATTTTTTCCCTAGGCCATTCTGGTTAAGCGTTTGGAGCAGCAGAATTGCGAAAAATTTTTTGCCTTCTCAACCATTTCTTGGCTTCAAACTCCCATATCTCGCGAACGGATTGACCTAACTCAAAAATTCCTGTTGCGTCTGAAAGCAGAAACTCGCCCGGTTACAACGGTATGTGTATTTTTTCCCTAGGCCATTCTGGTTAAGCGTTTGGAGCAGCAGAAGTGCGAAAAATTTGTTGCATTCTCAACCATTTCTTAGCTTCAAACTCCCATATCTCGCGAACGGATTGACGTAACCCAAAAATTCCAGTTGCGTCTGAAAGTAGAAGCTCGCCCGATTACAACGGTATGTGTATTTTTTCCCTAGGCCATTCTGGATAAGCGTTTGGAGCAGCAGAATTGCGAAAAATTTTTTGCCTTCTCAACCATTTCTTGTCTTCAAACTCCCATATCTCGCGAACGGATTGACCTAACCCAAAAATTCCTATTGCATCTGAAAGTAGAAACTCTCCCGATTACAGCGGTATTTGTATTTTTTCCCTAGGCCGTTCTGGTTAAGCGTTTGGAGCAGCAGAAGTGCGAAAAATTTGTTGTCTTCTCAACCATTTCTTAGCTTCAAACTCCCATATCTCGCGAACGGATTGACGTAACCCAAAGATTCCTGTTGCATCTGAAAGTAGAAACTCGCCCGATTACAACGGTATGTGTATTTTTTCCCTAGGCCATTCTGGTTAAGCGTTTGGAGCAGCAGAACTGCGAAAAATTTTTTGCCTTCTCAACCATTTCGTGTCTTCAAACTCCCATATCTCGCGAACGGATTGACCTAACCCAAAAATTCCTGTTGCATCTGAAAGTAGAAACTCGCCCGATTACAACGGTATGTGTATTTTTTCCCTAGGCCATTCTGGTTAAGCGTTTGGAGCAGCAGAATTGCGAAAAATTTTTTGCCTTCTCAACCATTTCTTGGCTTCAAACTCCCATATCTCGCAAACGGATTGACCTAACCCAAAAATTCCTGTTGCGTCTGAAAGTAGAAACTCGCCCGATTACAACGCTATGTGTATTTTTTCCCTAGGCCATTCTGGTTAAGCGTTTGGAGCAGCAGAAGTGCGAAGAATTTGTTGTCTTCTCAACCATTTCTTAGCTTCAAACTCCCATATCTCGCGAACGGATTGACCAAACCCAGAAGTTCCTGCTGCGTCTGAAAGTAGAAACTCGCCCGATTACAACGATATGCGTATTTTTTCCCTAGGGCATTCTGGTTAAGCGCTTGGAGCAGCAGAATTGCGAAAAATTTTTTGCATTCTCAACCATTTCTTGGCTTCAAACTCCCATATCTCGCGAACGGATTGACCTAACCCAAAAATTCCTATTGCATCTGAAAGTAGAAACTCGCCCGATTATAACGGTATGTGTATTTTTTCACTGGGCCATTCTGGTTAAGCGTTTGGAGCAGCAGAAGTGCGAAAAATTTGTTGTCTTCTGAACCATTTCTTAGCTTCAAACTCCCATATCGCCCGAACGGATTGACCTAACCCAAAAATTCCTGTTGCATCTGAAAGTAGAAACTCGCCCGATTACAACGGTATGTGTATTTTTTCCCTAGGCCATTCTGGTTAAGCGTTCGGAGCAGCAGAATTGCGAAAAATTTTTTGCCTTCTCAACCATTTGTTTTCTTCAAACTCCCATATCTCGCGAACGGATTGACCTAACCCAAAAATTCCTATTGCATCTGAAAGTAGAAACTCGCCCGATTACAACGGTATGTGTATTTTTTCCCTAGGCCATTCTGGTTAAGCGTTTGAAGCAGCAGAATTGCGAAAAATTTTTTGCCTTCTCAACCATTTCTTGGCTTCAAACTCCCATATCTCGCGAACGGATTGACCTAACCCAAAAATTCCTATTGCATCTGAAAGTAGAAACTCGCCCGATTACAACGGTATGTGTATTTTTTCCCTAGGCCATTCTGGTTAAGCGTTTGGAGCAGCAGAATTGTGAAAAATTTTTTGCCTTCTCTACCATTTCTTGGCTTCAAACTCCCATATCTCGCGAACGGATTGACCTAACCCAAAAATTCCTATTGCATCTGAAAGTAGAAACTCGCCCGATTACAACGGTATGTGTATTTTTTCCCTAGGCCATTCTGGTTAAGCGTTTGGAGCAGCAGAATTGCGAAAAATTTTTTGCCTTCTCAACCATTTCTTGGATTCAAACTCCCATATCTCGCGAACGGATTGACCTGACCCACAAATTCCTATTGCATCTGAAAGTAGAAACTCGCCCCATTACAACGGTATGTGTATTTTTTCCCGAGGCCATTCTGGTTAAGCGTTTGGAGCAGCAGAATTGCGAAAAATTTTTTGCCTTCTCAACCATTTCTTAGCTTCAAAGTCCCATATCTCGCGAACGGATTGACCAAACCCAAAAATTCCTGCTGCGTCTGAAAGTAGAAACTCGCCCGATTACAACGGTATGCGTATTTTTTCCCTGGGCCATTCTGGTTAAGCGTTTGGAGCAGCAGAAGTGCGAAAAATTTATTGTCTTCTCAACCATTTCTTAGCTTCAAAGTCCCATATCTCGCGAACGGATTGACCGAACCCAAAAATTCCTGCTGCGTCTGAAAGTAGAATCTCGCCCGATTACAACGGTATGCGTATTTTTTCCCTAGGTCATTCTGGTTAAGCGTTTGGAGCAGCAGAAGTGCGAAAAATTTGTTGTCTTCTCAACCATTTCTTAGCTTCAAACTCCCATATCTCGCGAACGGATTGACGTAACTCAAAAATTCCAGTTGCATCTGAGAGTAGAAACTCGCACGATTACAACGGTATGTGTATTTTTTCCCCAGGTCATTCTGGTTACGCGTTTGGAGCAGCAGAATTGTGAAAAATTTTTTGCCTTCTCTACCATTTCTTGGCTTCAAACTCCCATATCTCGCGAACGGATTGACCTAACCCAAAAATTCCTATTGCATCTGAAAGTAGAAACTCGCCCGATTACAACGGTATGTGTATTTTTTCCCTAGGCCATTCTGGTTAAGCGTTTGGAGCAGCAGAATTGCGAAAAATTTTTTGCCTTCTCAACCATTTCTTGGCTTCAAACTCCCATATCTCGCGAACGGATTGACCTAACCCAAAAATTCCTATTGCACCTGAAAGTAGAAACTCGCCCGATTACAACGGTATGTGTATTTTTTCCCTAGGCCATTCTGGTTAAGCGTTTGGAGCAGCAGAACTGCGAAAAATTTTTTGCCTTCTCAACCATTTCGTGTCTTCAAACTCCCATATCTCGCGAACGGATTGACCTAACCCAAAAATTCCTGTTGCATCTGAAAGTAGAAACTCGCCCGATTACAACGGTATGTGTATTTTTTCCCTAGGCCATTCTGGTTAAGCGTTTGGAGCAGCAGAATTGCGAAAAATTTTTTGCCTTCTCAACCATTTCTTGGCTTCAAACTCCCATATCTCGCAAACGGATTGACCTAACCCAAAAATTCCTGTTGCGTCTGAAAGTAGAAACTCGCCCGATTACAACGCTATGTGTATTTTTTCCCTAGGCCATTCTGGTTAAGCGTTTGGAGCAGCAGAAGTGCGAAGAATTTGTTGTCTTCTCAACCATTTCTTAGCTTCAAACTCCCATATCTCGCGAACGGATTGACCAAACCCAGAAGTTCCTGCTGCGTCTGAAAGTAGAAACTCGCCCGATTACAAGGATATGCGTATTTTTTCCCTAGGGCATTCTGGTTAAGCGCTTGGAGCAGCAGAATTGCGACAAATTTTTTGCATTCTCAACCATTTCTTAGCTTCAAACTCCCATATCGCCCGAGCGGATTGACCTAACCCAAAAATTCCTGTTGCATCTGAAAGTAGAAACTCGCCCGATTACAACGGTATGTGTATTTTTTCCCTAGGCCATTCTGGTTAAGCGTTCGGAGCAGCAGAATTGCGAAAAATTTTTTGCCTTCTCAACCATTTGTTGTCCTCAAACTCCCATATCTCGCGAAAGGATTGACCTAACCCAAAAATTCCTATTGCATCTGAAAGTAGAAACTCGCCCGATTACAACGGTATGTGTATTTTTTCCCTAGGCCATTCTGGTTAAGCGTTTGAAGCAGCAGAATTGCGAAAAATTTTTTGCCTTCTCAACCATTTCTTGGCTTCAAACTCCCATATCTCGCGAACGGATTGACCTAACCCAAAAATTCCTATTGCATCTGAAAGTAGAAACTCGCCCGATTACAACGGTATGTGTATTTTTTCCCTAGGCCATTCTGGTTAAGCGTTTGGAGCAGCAGAATTGTGAAAAATTTTTTGCCTTCTCTACCATTTCTTGGCTTCAAACTCCCATATCTCGCGAACGGATTGACCTAACCCAAAAATTCCTATTGCATCTGAAAGTAGAAACTCGCCCGATTACAACGGTATGTGTATTTTTTCCCTAGGCCATTCTGGTTAAGCGTTTGGAGCAGCAGAATTGCGAAAAATTTTTTGCCTTCTCAACCATTTCTTGGCTTCAAACTCCCATATCTCGCGAACGGATTGACCTAACCCAAAAATTCCTATTGCATCTGAAAGTAGAAACTCGCCCCATTACAACGGTATGTGTATTTTTTCCCGAGGCCATTCTGGTTAAGCGTTTGGAGCAGCAGAAGTGCGAAAAATTTGTTGTCTTCTCAACCATTTCTTAGCTTCAAACTCCCATATCTCGCGAACGGATTGACCAAACCCAAAAATTCCTGCTGCGTCTGAAAGTAGAAACTCGCCCGATTACAACGGTATGCGTATTTTTTCCCTGGGCCATTCTGGTTAAGCGTTCGGAGCAGCAGAATTGCGAAAAATTTTTTGCCTTCTCAACCATTTGTTGTCCTCAAACTCCCATATCTCGCGAAAGGATTGACCTAACCCAAAAATTCCTATTGCATCTGAAAGTAGAAACTCGCCCGATTACAACGGTATGTGTATTTTTTCCCTAGGCCATTCTGGTTAAGCGTTTGAAGCAGCAGAATTGCGAAAAATTTTTTGCCTTCTCAACCATTTCTTGGCTTCAAACTCCCATATCTCGCGAACGGATTGACCTAACCCAAAAATTCCTATTGCATCTGAAAGTAGAAACTCGCCCGATTACAACGGTATGTGTATTTTTTCCCTAGGCCATTCTGGTTAAGCGTTTGGAGCAGCAGAATTGTGAAAAATTTTTTGCCTTCTCTACCATTTCTTGGCTTCAAACTCCCATATCTCGCGAACGGATTGACCTAACCCAAAAATTCCTATTGCATCTGAAAGTAGAAACTCGCCCGATTACAACGGTATGTGTATTTTTTCCCTAGGCCATTCTGGTTAAGCGTTTGGAGCAGCAGAATTGCGAAAAATTTTTTGCCTTCTCAACCATTTCTTGGCTTCAAACTCCCATATCTCGCGAACGGATTGACCTAACCCAAAAATTCCTATTGCAGCTGAAAGTAGAAACTCGCCCCATTACAACGGTATGTGTATTTTTTCCCGAGGCCATTCTGGTTAAGCGTTTGGAGCAGCAGAATTGCGAAAAATTTTTTGCCTTCTCAACCATTTCTTAGCTTCAAAGTCCCATATCTCGCGAACGGATTGACCAAACCCAAAAATTCCTGCTGCGTCTGAAAGTAGAAACTCGCCCGATTACAACGGTATGCGTATTTTTTCCCTGGGCCATTCTGGTTAAGCGTTTGGAGCAGCAGAAGTGCGAAAAATTTATTGTCTTCTCAACCATTTCTTAGCTTCAAAGTCCCATATCTCGCGAACGGATTGACCGAACCCAAAAATTCCTGCTGCGTCTGAAAGTAGAATCTCGCCCGATTACAACGGTATGCGTATTTTTTCCCTAGGTCATTCTGGTTAAGCGTTTGGAGCAGCAGAAGTGCGAAAAATTTGTTGTCTTCTCAACCATTTCTTAGCTTCAAACTCCCATATCTCGCGAACGGATTGACGTAACTCAAAAATTCCAGTTGCATCTGAGAGTAGAAACTCGCCCGATTACAACGGTATGTGTATTTTTTCCCCAGGTCATTCTGGTTACGCGTTTGGAGCAGCAGAATTGTGAAAAATTTTTTGCCTTCTCTACCATTTCTTGGCTTCAAACTCCCATATCTCGCGAACGGATTGACCTAACCCAAAAATTCCTATTGCATCTGAAAGTAGAAACTCGCCCGATTACAACGGTATGTGTATTTTTTCCCTAGGCCATTCTGGTTAAGCGTTTGGAGCAGCAGAAGTGCGAAAAATTTGTTGTCTTCTCAACCATTTCTTAGCTTCAAACTCCCATATCTCGCGAACGGATTGACGTAACCCAAAATTTCCTATTGCATCTGAAAGTAGAAACTCGCCCGATTACAACGGTATGTGTATTTTTTCCCTAGGCCATTCTGGTTAAGCGTTTGGAGCAGCAGAAGTGCGAAAAATTTGTTGTCTTCTCAACCATTCCTTAGTTTCAAACTCCCATATCTCGCGAACGGATTGACCAAACCCAGAAGTTCCTGCTGCGTCTGAAAGTAGAAACTCGCCCGATTACAACGGTATGTGTATTTTTTCCCTAGGCCATTCTGGTTAAGCGTTTGGCGCAACAGAATTGCGAAAAATTTTTTGCCTTCTCAACCATTTCTTGGCTTCAAACTCCCATATCTCGCGAACGGATTGACCTAACCCAAAAATTCCTATTGCATCTGAAAGTAGAAACGCGCCCGATTACAACGGTACGTGTATTTTTCCCTTAGGCCATTCTGGTTAAGCGATTGGAGCAGCAGAAGTGCGAAAAATTTATTGTCTTCTCAACCATTTCTTAGCTTCAAACTCCCATATCTCGCGAACAGATTGACCAAACCCAAAAGTTCCTGCTGCGTCTGAAAGTAGAAACTCGCCCGGTTACAACGGTATGTGTATTTTTTCCCTAGGCCATTCTGGTTAAGCGTTTGGAGCAGCAGAAGTGCGAAAAATTGTATGCCTTCTCAACCATTTCTTAGCTTCAAAGTCCCATATCTCGCGAACGGATTGACCAAACCCAAAAATTCCTGCTGCGTCTGAAAGTAGAAACTCGCCCGATTACAACGGTATGCGTATTTTTTCCCTAGGCCATTCTGGTTAAGCGTTTGGAGCTGCAGAATTGTGAACGATTTTTTGCCTTCTCTACCATTTCTTGGCTTCAAACTCTCATATCTCGCGAACGGATTGACCTAACCCAAATATTCCTATTGCATCTGAAGGTAGAAACTCGCCCGATTACAACGGTACGTGTAATTTTTCCCTAGGCTATTCTGCTTAAGCGTTTGGAGCAGCAGAATTGCGAAAAATTTTTTGCCTTCTCAACCATTTCTTGGCTTCAAACTCCCATATCTCGCGAACGGATTGACCTAACTCAAATTTCCTGTTCCGTCTGAAAGTAGAAACTCGCCCGGTTACAACGGTATGTGTATTTTTTCCCTAGGCCATTCGGGTTAAGCGTTTGGAGCAGCAGAAGTGCGAAAAATTTGTTTCCTTCTCAACCATTTCTTAGCTTCAAACTCCCATATCTCGCGAACGGATTGACGTAACCCAAAAATTCCAGTTGCATCTGAAAGTAGAAACTCGCCCGATTACAACGGTATGTGTATTTTTTCTCTAGGCCATTCTGATTAAGCGTTTGGAGCAGCAGAATTGCGAAAAATTTTTTGCCTTCTCAACCATTTCTTGTCTTCAAACTCCCATATCTCGCGAACGGATTGACCTAACCCAAAAATTCCTATTGCATCTGAAAATAGAAACTCGCCCGATTACAACGGTATGTGTATTTTTTCCCTAGGCCATTCTGGTTAAGCGTTTGGAGCAGCAGAATTGCGAAAAATTTTTTGCCTTCTCAACCATTTCTTGGCTTCAAACTCCCATATCTCGCGAACGGATTGACCTAACTCAAAAATTCCTGTTGCGTCTGAAAGTAGAAACTCGCCCGGTTACAACGCTATGTGTATTTTTTCCCTAGGCCATTCTGGTTGAGCGTTTGGAGCAGCAGAAGTGCGAAGAGTTTGTTGTCTTCTCAACCATTTCTTAGCTTCAAACTCCCATATCTCGCGAACGGATTGACCAAACCCAGAAGTTCCTGCTGCGTCTGAAAGTAGAAACTCGCCCGATTACAACGATATGCGTATTTTTTCCCTAGGGCATTCTGGTTAAGCGCTTGGAGCAGCAGAATTGCGAAAAATTTTTTGCCTTCTCAACCATTTCTTGGCTTCAAACTCCCATATCTCGCGAACGGATCGACCTAACCCAAAAATTCCTATTGCATCTGAAAGTAGAAACGCGCCCGATTACAACGGTACGTGTATTTTTCCCTTAGGCCATTCTGGTTAAGCGATTGGAGCAGCAGAAGTGCGAAAAATTTATTGTCTTCTCAACCATTTCTTAGCTTCAAACTCCCATATCTCGCGAACGGATTGACCAAACCCAAAAATTCCTGCTGCGTCTGAAAGCAGAAACTCGCCCGGTTACAACGGTATGTGTATTTTTTCCCTAGGCCATTCTGGTTAAGCGTTTGGAGCAGCAGAAGTGCGAAAAATTGTATGCCTTCTCAACCATTTCTTAGCTTCAAAGTCCCATATCTCGCGAACGGATTGACCAAACCCAAAAATTCCTGCTGCGTCTGAAAGTAGAAACTCGCCCGATTACAACGGTATGCGTATTTTTTCCCTAGGCCATTCTGGTTAAGCGTTTGGAGCAGCAGAATTGTGAAAGATTTTTTGCCTTCTCTACCATTTCTTGGCTTCAAACTCCCATATCTCGCGAACGGATTGACCTAACCCAAAAATTCCTATTGCATCTGAAAGTAGAAACTCGCCCGATTACAACGGTATGTGTATTTTTTCCCTAGGCTATTCTGCTTAAGCGTTTGGAGCAGCAGAATTGCGAAAAATTTTTTGCCTTCTCAACCATTTCTTGGCTTCAAACTCCCATATCTCGCGAACGGATTGACCTAACTCAAAAATTCCTGTTCCGTCTGAAAGTAGAAACTCGCCCGGTTACAACGGTATGTGTATTTTTTCCCTAGGCCATTCTGGTTAAGCGTTTGGAGCAGCTGAAGTGCGAAAAATTTGTTGCCTTCTCAACCATTTCTTAGCTTCAAACTCCCATATCTCGCGAACGGATTGACGTAACCCAAAAATTCCAGTTGCATCTGAAAGTAGAAACTCGCCCGATTACAACGGTATGTGTATTTTTTCTCTAGGCCATTCTGATTAAGGGTTTGGAGCAGCAGAATTGCGAAAAATTTTTTGCCTTCTCAACCATTTCTTGGCTTCAAACTCCCATATCTCGCGAACGGATTGACCTAACCCAAAAATTCCTATTGCATCTGAAAATAGAAACTCGCCCGATTACAACGGTATGTGTATTTTTTCCCTAGGCCACTCTGGTTAAGCGTTTGGAGCAGCAGAATTGCGAAAAATTTTTTGCCTTCTCAACCATTTCTTGGCTTCAAACTCCCATATCTCGCGAACGGATTGACCTAACCCAAATATTCCTATTGCATCTGAAAGTAGAAACTCGCCCGATTACAACGGTATGTGTATTTTTTCCCTAGGCCATTCTGGTTAAGCGTTTGGCGCAGCAGAATTGCGAAAAATTTTTTGCCTTCTCAACCATTTCTTGGCTTCAAACTCCCATATCTCGCGAACGGATTGACCTAACCCAAAAATTCCTATTGCATCTGAAAGTAGAAACGCGCCCGATTACAACGGTACGTGTATTTTTCCCTTAGGCCATTCTGGTTAAGCGATTGGAGCAGCAGAAGTGCGAAAAATTTATTGTCTTCTCAACCATTTCTTAGCTTCAAACTCCCATATCTCGCGAACGGATTGACCTAACCCAAAAATTCCTATTGCATCTGAAAGTAGAAACTCGCCCGATTACAACGGTATGTGTATTTTTTCCCTAGGCTATTCTGCTTAAGCGTTTGGAGCAGCAGAACTGCGAAAAATTTTTTGCCTTCTCAACCATTTCTTGGCTTCAAACTCCCATGTCTCGCGAACGGATTGACCTAACTCAAAAATTCCTGTTCCTTCTGAAAGTAGAAACTCGCCCGGTTACAACGGTATGTGTATTTTTTCCCTAGGCCATTCTGGTTAAGCGTTTGGAGCAGCAGAAGTGCGAAAAATTTGTTGCCTTCTCAACCATTTCTTAGCTTCAAACTCCCATATCTCGCGAACGGATTGACGTAACCCAAAAATTCCAGTTGCATCTGAAAGTAGAAACTCGCCCGATTACAACGGTATGTGTATTTTTTCTCTAGGCCATTCTGATTAAGCGTTTGGAGCCTCAGAATTGCGAAAAATTTTTTGCCTTCTCAACCATTTCTTGTCTTCAAACTCCCATATCTCGCGAACGGATTGACCTAACCCAAAAATTCCTATTGCATCTGAAAATAGAAACTCGCCCGATTACAACGGTATGTGTATTTTTTCCCTAGGCCATTCTGGTTAAGCGTTTGGAGCAGCAGAATTGCGAAAAATTTTTTGCCTTCTCAACCATTTCTTGGCTTCAAACTCCCATATCTCGCAAACGGATTGACCTAACCCATAAATTCCTGTTGCGTCTGAAAGTAGAAACTCGCCCGATTACAACGCTATGTGTATTTTTTCCCTAGGCCGTTCTGGTTAAGCGTTTGGAGCAGCAGAAGTGCGAAGAATTTGTTGTCTTTTCAACCATTTCTTAGCTTCAAACTCCCATATCTCGCGAACGGATTGACCAAACCCAGAAGTTCCTACTGCGTCTGAAAGTAGAAACTCGCCCGATTACAACGATATGCGTATTTTTTCCCTAGGGGAATTCTGGTTAAGCGCTTGGAGCAGCAGAATTGCGAAAAATTTTTTGCATTCTCAACCATTTCTTGGCTTCAAACTCCCATATCTCGCGAACGGATTGACCTAACCCAAAAATTCCTATTGCATCTGAAAGTAGAAACTCGCCCGATTATAACGGTATGTGTATTTTTTCCCTAGGCCATTCTGGTTAAGCGTTTGGAGCAGCAGAAGTGCGAAAAATTTGTTGTCTTCTCAACCATTTCTTAGCTTCAAACTCCCATATCGCCCGAACGGATTGACCTAACCCAAAAATTCCTGTTGCATCTGAAAGTAGAAACTCGCCCGATTACAACGGTATGTGTATTTTTTCCCTAGGCCATTCTGGTTAAGCGTTTGGAGCAGCAGAATTGCGAAAAATTTTTTGCCTTCTCAACCATTTCTTGGCTTCAAACTCCCATATCTCGCAAACGGATTGACCTAACCCATAAATTCCTGTTGCGTCTGAAAGTAGAAACTCGCCCGATTACAACGCTATGTGTATTTTTTCCCTAGGCCATTCTGGTTAAGCGTTTGGAGCAGCAGAAGTGCGAAGAATTTGTTGTCTTCTCAACCATTTCTTAGCTTCAAACTCCCATATCTCGCGAACGGATTGACGTAACCCAAAAATTCCAGTTGCATCTGAAAGTAGAAACTCGCCCGATTACAACGGTATGTGTATTTTTTCTCTAGGCCATTCTGATTAAGCGTTTGGAGCCTCAGAATTGCGAAAAATTTTTTGCCTTCTCAACCATTTCTTGTCTTCAAACTCCCATATCTCGCGAACGGATTGACCTAACCCAAAAATTCCTATTGCATCTGAAAATAGAAACTCGCCCGATTACAACGGTATGTGTATTTTTTCCCTAGGCCATTCTGGTTAAGCGTTTGGAGCAGCAGAATTGCGAAAAATTTTTTGCCTTCTCAACCATTTCTTGGCTTCAAACTCCCATATCTCGCGAACGGATTGACGTAACCCAAAAATTCCAGTTGCATCTGAAAGTAGAAACTCGCCCGATTACAACGGTATGTGTATTTTTTCTCTAGGCCATTCTGATTAAGCGTTTGGAGAAGCAGAATTGCGAAAAATTTTTTGCCTCCTCAACCATTTCTTGTCTTCAAACTCCCATATCTCGCGAACGGATTGACCTAACCCAAAAATTCCTATTGCATCTGAAAATAGAAACTCGCCCGATTACAACGGTATGTGTATTTTTTCCCTAGGCCATTCTGGTTAAGCGTTTGGAGCAGCAGAATTGCGAAAAATTTTTTGCCTTCTCAACCATTTCTTGGCTTCAAACTCCCATATCTCGCAAACGGATTGACCTAACCCATAAATTCCTGTTGCGTCTGAAAGTAGAAACTCGCCCGATTACAACGCTATGTGTATTTTTTCCCTAGGCCATTCTGGTTAAGCGTTTGGAGCAGCAGAAGTGCGAAGAATTTGTTGTCTTCTCAACCATTTCTTAGCTTCAAACTCCCATATCTCGCGAACGGATTGACCTAACTCAAAAATTCCTATTGCATCTGAAAGTAGAAACTCGCCCGATTACAACGGTATGTGTATTTTTTCCCTAGGCTATTCTGCTTAAGCGTTTGGAGCAGCAGAATTGCGAAAAATTTTTTGCCTTCTCAACCATTTCTTGGCTTCAAACTCCCATATCTCGCGAACGGATTGACCTAACTCAAAAATTCCTGTTCCGTCTGAAAGTAGAAACTCGCCCGGTTACAACGGTATGTGTATTTTTTCCCTAGGCCATTCTGGTTAAGCGTTTGGAGCAGAAGAAGTGCGAAAAATTTGTTGCCTTCTCAACCATTTCTTAGCTTCAAACTCCCATATCTCGCGAACGGATTGACGTAACCCAAAAATTCCAGTTGCATCTGAAAGTAGAAACTCGCCCGATTACAACGGTATGTGTATTTTTTCTCTAGGCCATTCTGATTAAGCGTTTGGAGCAGCAGAATTGCGAAAAATTTTTTGCCTTCTCAACCATTTCTTGGCTTCAAACTCCCATATCTCGCAAACGGATTGACCTAACCCATAAATTCCTGTTGCGTCTGAAAGTAGAAACTCGCCCGATTACAACGCTATGTGTATTTTTTCCCTAGGCCATTCTGGTTAAGCGTTTGGAGCAGCAGAAGTGCGAAGAATTTGTTGTCTTCTCAACCATTTCTTAGCTTCAAACTCCCATATCTCGCGAACGGATTGACCAAACCCAGAAGTTCCTGCTGCGTCTGAAAGTAGAAACTCGCCCGATTACAACGATATGCGTATTTTTTCCCTAGGGGAATTCTGGTTAAGCGCTTGGAGCAGCAGAATTGCGAAAAAATTTTTGCATTCTCAACCATTTCTTGGCTTCAAACTCCCATATCTCGCGAACGGATTGACCTAACCCAAAAATTCCTATTGCATCTGAAAGTAGAAACTCGCCCGATTATAACGGTATGTGTATTTTTTCCCTAGGCCATTCTGGTTAAGCGTTTGGAGCAGCAGAAGTGCGAAAAATTTGTTGTCTTCTCAACCATTTCTTAGCTTCAAACTCCCATATCGCCCGAACGGATTGACCTAACCCAAAAATTCCTGTTGCATCTGAAAGTAGAAACTCGCCCGATTACAACGGTATGTGTATTTTTTCCCTAGGCCATTCTGGTTAAGCGTTTGGAGCAGCAGAATTGCGAAAAATTTTTTGCCTTCTCAACCATTTCTTGTCTTCAAACTCCCATATCTCGCGAACGGATTGACCTAACCCAAAAATTCCTATTGCATCTGAAAATAGAAACTCGCCCGATTACAACGGTATGTGTATTTTTTCCCTAGGCCATTCTGATTAAGCGTTTGGAGCAGCAGAATTGCGAAAAATTTTTTGCCTTCTCAACCATTTCTTGGCTTCAAACTCCCATATCTCGCAAACGGATTGACCTAACCCATAAATTCCTGTTGCGTCTGAAAGTAGAAACTCGCCCGATTACAACGCTATGTGTATTTTTTCCCTAGGCCATTCTGGTTAAGCGTTTGGAGCAGCAGAAGTGCGAAGAATTTGTTGTCTTCTCAACCATTTCTTAGCTTCAAACTCCCATATCTCGCGAACGGATTGACCAAACCCAGAAGTTCCTGCTGCGTCTGAAAGTAGAAACTCGCCCGATTACAACGATATGCGTATTTTTTCCCTAGGGGAATTCTGGTTAAGCGCTTGGAGCAGCAGAATTGCGAAAAATTTTTTGCATTCTCAACCATTTCTTGGCTTCAAACTCCCATATCTCGCGAACGGATTGACCTAACCCAAAAATTCCTATTGCATCTGAAAGTAGAAACTCGCCCGATTATAACGCTATGTGTATTTTTTCCCTAGGCCATTCTGGTTAAGCGTTTGGAGCAGCAGAAGTGCGAAGAATTTGTTGTCTTCTCAACCATTTCTTAGCTTCAAACTCCCATATCTCGCGAACGGATTGACGTAACCCAAAAATTCCAGTTGCATCTGAAAGTAGAAACTCGCCCGATTACAACGGTATGTGTATTTTTTCTCTAGGCCATTCTGATTAAGCGTTTGGAGCCTCAGAATTGCGAAAAATTTTTTGCCTTCTCAACCATTTCTTGTCTTCAAACTCCCATATCTCGCGAACGGATTGACCTAACCCAAAAATTCCTATTGCATCTGAAAATAGAAACTCGCCCGATTACAACGGTATGTGTATTTTTTCTCTAGGCCATTCTGATTAAGCGTTTGGAGAAGCAGAATTGCGAAAAATTTTTTGCCTCCTCAACCATTTCTTGTCTTCAAACTCCCATATCTCGCGAACGGATTGACCTAACCCAAAAATTCCTATTGCATCTGAAAATAGAAACTCGCCCGATTACAACGGTATGTGTATTTTTTCCCTAGGCCATTCTGGTTAAGCGTTTGGAGCAGCAGAATTGCGAAAAATTTTTTGCCTTCTCAACCATTTCTTGGCTTCAAACTCCCATATCTCGCAAACGGATTGACCTAACCCATAAATTCCTGTTGCGTCTGAAAGTAGAAACTCGCCCGATTACAACGCTATGTGTATTTTTTCCCTAGGCCATTCTGGTTAAGCGTTTGGAGCAGCAGAAGTGCGAAGAATTTGTTGTCTTCTCAACCATTTCTTAGCTTCAAACTCCCATATCTCGCGAACGGATTGACCTAACTCAAAAATTCCTATTGCATCTGAAAGTAGAAACTCGCCCCATTACAACGGTATGTGTATTTTTTCCCTAGGCTATTCTGCTTAAGCGTTTGGAGCAGCAGAATTGCGAAAAATTTTTTGCCTTCTCAACCATTTCTTGGCTTCAAACTCCCATATCTCGCGAACGGATTGACCTAACTCAAAAATTCCTGTTCCGTCTGAAAGTAGAAACTCGCCCGGTTACAACGGTATGTGTATTTTTTCCCTAGGCCATTCTGGTTAAGCGTTTGGAGCAGAAGAAGTGCGAAAAATTTGTTGCCTTCTCAACCATTTCTTAGCTTCAAACTCCCATATCTCGCGAACGGATTGACGTAACCCAAAAATTCCAGTTGCATCTGAAAGTAGAAACTCGCCCGATTACAACGGTATGTGTATTTTTTCTCTAGGCCATTCTGATTAAGCGTTTGGAGCAGCAGAATTGCGAAAAATTTTTTGCCTTCTCAACCATTTCTTGGCTTCAAACTCCCATATCTCGCAAACGGATTGACCTAACCCATAAATTCCTGTTGCGTCTGAAAGTAGAAACTCGCCCGATTACAACGCTATGTGTATTTTTTCCCTAGGCCATTCTGGTTAAGCGTTTGGAGCAGCAGAAGTGCGAAGAATTTGTTGTCTTCTCAACCATTTCTTAGCTTCAAACTCCCATATCTCGCGAACGGATTGACCAAACCCAGAAGTTCCTGCTGCGTCTGAAAGTAGAAACTCGCCCGATTACAACGATATGCGTATTTTTTCCCTAGGGGAATTCTGGTTAAGCGCTTGGAGCAGCAGAATTGCGAAAAAATTTTTGCATTCTCAACCATTTCTTGGCTTCAAACTCCCATATCTCGCGAACGGATTGACCTAACCCAAAAATTCCTATTGCATCTGAAAGTAGAAACTCGCCCGATTATAACGGTATGTGTATTTTTTCCCTAGGCCATTCTGGTTAAGCGTTTGGAGCAGCAGAAGTGCGAAAAATTTGTTGTCTTCTCAACCATTTCTTAGCTTCAAACTCCCATATCGCCCGAACGGATTGACCTAACCCAAAAATTCCTGTTGCATCTGAAAGTAGAAACTCGCCCGATTACAACGGTATGTGTATTTTTTCCCTAGGCCATTCTGGTTAAGCGTTTGGAGCAGCAGAATTGCGAAAAATTTTTTGCCTTCTCAACCATTTCTTGTCTTCAAACTCCCATATCTCGCGAACGGATTGACCTAACCCAAAAATTCCTATTGCATCTGAAAATAGAAACTCGCCCGATTACAACGGTATGTGTATTTTTTCCCTAGGCCATTCTGATTAAGCGTTTGGAGCAGCAGAATTGCGAAAAATTTTTTGCCTTCTCAACCATTTCTTGGCTTCAAACTCCCATATCTCGCAAACGGATTGACCTAACCCATAAATTCCTGTTGCGTCTGAAAGTAGAAACTCGCCCGATTACAACGCTATGTGTATTTTTTCCCTAGGCCATTCTGGTTAAGCGTTTGGAGCAGCAGAAGTGCGAAGAATTTGTTGTCTTCTCAACCATTTCTTAGCTTCAAACTCCCATATCTCGCGAACGGATTGACCAAACCCAGAAGTTCCTGCTGCGTCTGAAAGTAGAAACTCGCCCGATTACAACGATATGCGTATTTTTTCCCTAGGGGAATTCTGGTTAAGCGCTTGGAGCAGCAGAATTGCGAAAAATTTTTTGCATTCTCAACCATTTCTTGGCTTCAAACTCCCATATCTCGCGAACGGATTGACCTAACCCAAAAATTCCTATTGCATCTGAAAGTAGAAACTCGCCCGATTATAACGGTATGTGTATTTTTTCCTTAGGCCATTCTGGTTAAGCGTTTGGAGCAGCAGAAGTGCGAAAAATTTGTTGTCTTCTCAACCATTTCTTAGCTTCAAACTCCCATATCGCCCGAACGGATTGACCTAACCCAAAAATTCCTGTTGCATCTGAAAGTAGAAACTCGCCCGATTACAACGGTATGTGTATTTTTTCCCTAGGCCATTCTGGTTAAGCGTTTGGAGCAGCAGAATTGCGAAAAATTTTTTGCCTTCTCAACCATTTCTTGGCTTCAAACTCCCATATCTCGCAAACGGATTGACCTAACCCATAAATTCCTGTTGCGCCTGAAAGTAGAAACTCGCCCGATTACAACGCTATGTGTATTTTTTCCCTAGGCCATTCTGGTTAAGCGTTTGGAGCAGCAGAAGTGCGAAGAATTTGTTGTCTTCTCAACCGTTTCTTAGCTTCAAACTCCCATATCTCGCGAACGGATTGACGTAACCCAAAAATTCCAGTTGCATCTGAAAGTAGAAACTCGCCCGATTACAACGGTATGTGTATTTTTTCTCTAGGCCATTCTGATTAAGCGTTTGGAGCAGCAGAATTGCGAAAAATTTTTTGCCTTCTCAACCATTTCTTAGCTTCAAAGTCCCATATCTCGCGAACGGATTGACCAAACCCAAAAATTCCTGCTGCGTCTGAAAGTAGAAACTCGCCCGATTACAACGGTATGCGTATTTTTTCCCTAGGCCATTCTGGTTAAGCGTTTGGAGCAGCAGAATTGTGAAAGATTTTTTGCCTTCTCTACCATTTCTTGGCTTCAAACTCCCATATCTCGCGAACGGATTGACCTAACCCAAAAATTCCTATTGCATCTGAAAATAGAAACTCGCCCGGTTACAACGCTATGTGTATTTTTTCCCTAGGCCATTCTGGTTAAGCGTTTGGAGCAGCAGAAGTGCGAAGAATTTGTTGTCTTCTCAACCATTTCTTAGCTTCAAACTCCCATATCTCGCGAACGGATTGACCAAACCCAGAAGTTCCTGCTGCGTCTGAAAGTAGAAACTCGCCCGATTACAACGATATGCGTATTTTTTCCCTAGGGCATTCTGGTTAAGCGCCTGGAGCAGCAGAATTGCGAAAAATTTTTTGCCTTCTCAACCATTTCTTGGCTTCAAACTCCCATATCTCGCGAACGGATTGACCTAACCCATAAATTCCTGTTGCGTCTGAAAGTAGAAACTCGCCCGATTACAACGCTATGTGTATTTTTTCCCTAGGCCATTCTGGTTAAGCGTTTGGAGCAGCAGAAGTGCGAAGAATTTGTTGTCTTCTCAACCATTTCTTAGCTTCAAACTCCCATATCTCGCGAACGGATTGACCAAACCCAGAAGTTCCTGCTGCGTCTGAAAGTAGAAACTCGCCCGATTACAACGATATGCGTATTTTTTCCCTAGGGCATTCTGGTTAAGCGCCTGGAGCAGCAGAATTGCGAAAAATTTTTTGCCTTCTCAACCATTTCTTGGCTTCAAACTCCCATATCTCGCGAACGGATTGACCTAACCCATAAATTCCTGTTGCGTCTGAAAGTAGAAACTCGCCCGATTACAACGCTATGTGTATTTTTTCCCTAGACCATTCTGGTTAAGCGTTTGGAGCAGCAGAAGTGCGAAGAATTTGTTGTCTTCTCAACCATTTCTTAGCTTCAAACTCCCATATCTCGCGAACGGATTGACCAAACCCAGAAGTTCCTGCTGCGTCTGAAAGTAGAAACTCGCCCGATTACAACGATATGCGTATTTTTTCCCTAGGGGAATTCTGGTTAAGCGCTTGGAGCAGCAGAATTGCGAAAAATTTTTTGCATTCTCAACCATTTCTTGGCTTCAAACTCCCATATCTCGCGAACGGATTGACCTAACCCAAAAATTCCTATTGCATCTGAAAGTAGAAACTCGCCCGATTATAACGGTATGTGTATTTTTTCCTTAGGCCATTCTGGTTAAGCGTTTGGAGCAGCAGAAGTGCGAAAAATTTGTTGTCTTCTCAACCATTTCTTAGCTTCAAACTCCCATATCGCCCGAACGGATTGACCTAACCCAAAAATTCCTGTTGCATCTGAAAGTAGAAACTCGCCCGATTACAACGGTATGTGTATTTTTTCCCTAGGCCATTCTGGTTAAGCGTTTGGAGCAGCAGAATTGCGAAAAATTTTTTGCCTTCTCAACCATTTCTTGGCTTCAAACTCCCATATCTCGCAAACGGATTGACCTAACCCATAAATTCCTGTTGCGCCTGAAAGTAGAAACTCGCCCGATTACAACGCTATGTGTATTTTTTCCCTAGGCCATTCTGGTTAAGCGTTTGGAGCAGCAGAAGTGCGAAGAATTTGTTGTCTTCTCAACCGTTTCTTAGCTTCAAACTCCCATATCTCGCGAACGGATTGACGTAACCCAAAAATTCCAGTTGCATCTGAAAGTAGAAACTCGCCCGATTACAACGGTATGTGTATTTTTTCTCTAGGCCATTCTGATTAAGCGTTTGGAGCAGCAGAATTGCGAAAAATTTTTTGCCTTCTCAACCATTTCTTAGCTTCAAAGTCCCATATCTCGCGAACGGATTGACCAAACCCAAAAATTCCTGCTGCGTCTGAAAGTAGAAACTCGCCCGATTACAACGGTATGCGTATTTTTTCCCTAGGCCATTCTGGTTAAGCGTTTGGAGCAGCAGAATTGTGAAAGATTTTTTGCCTTCTCTACCATTTCTTGGCTTCAAACTCCCATATCTCGCGAACGGATTGACCTAACCCAAAAATTCCTATTGCATCTGAAAATAGAAACTCGCCCGGTTACAACGCTATGTGTATTTTTTCCCTAGGCCATTCTGGTTAAGCGTTTGGAGCAGCAGAAGTGCGAAGAATTTGTTGTCTTCTCAACCATTTCTTAGCTTCAAACTCCCATATCTCGCGAACGGATTGACCAAACCCAGAAGTTCCTGCTGCGTCTGAAAGTAGAAACTCGCCCGATTACAACGATATGCGTATTTTTTCCCTAGGGCATTCTGGTTAAGCGCCTGGAGCAGCAGAATTGCGAAAAATTTTTTGCCTTCTCAACCATTTCTTGGCTTCAAACTCCCATATCTCGCGAACGGATTGACCTAACCCAAAAATTCCTATTGCATCTGAAAGTAGAAACGCGCCCGATTACAACGGTACGTGTATTTTTCCCTTAGGCCATTCTGGTTAAGCGATTGGAGCAGCAGAAGTGCGAAAAATTTATTGTCTTCTCAACCATTTCTTAGCTTCAAACTCCCATATCTCGCGAACGGATTGACCAAACCCAGAAATTCCTGCTGCGTCTGAAAGCAGAAACTCGCCCGGTTACAACGGTATGTGTATTTTTTCCCTAGGCCATTCTGGTTAAGCGTTTGGAGCAGCAGAAGTGCGAAAAATTGTATGCCTTCTCAACCATTTCTTAGCTTCAAAGTCCCATATCTCGCGAAAGGATTGACCAAACCCAAAAATTCCTGCTGCGTCTGAAAGTAGAAACTCGCCCGATTACAACGGTATGCGTATTTTTTCCCTAGGCCATTCTGGTTAAGCGTTTGGAGCAGCAGAATTGTGAAAGATTTTTTGCCTTCTCTACCATTTCTTGGCTTCAAACTCCCATATCTCGCGAACGGATTGACCTAACCCAAAAATTCCTATTGCATCTGAAAGTAGAAACTCGCCCGATTACAACGGTATGTGTATTTTTTCCCTAGGCTATTCTGGTTAAGCGTTTGGAGCAGCAGAACTGCGAAAAATTTTTTGCCTTCTCAACCATTTCGTGTCTTCAAACTCCCATATCTCGCGAACGGATTGACCTAACCCAAAAATTCCTGTTGCATCTGAAAGTAGAAACTCGCCCGATTACAACGGTATGTGTATTTTTTCCCTAGGCCATTCTGGTTAAGCGTTTGGAGCAGCAGAATTGCGAAAAATTTTTTGCCTTCTCAACCATTTCTTGGCTTCAAACTCCCATATCTCGCAAACGGATTGACCTAACCCAAAAATTCCTGTTGCGTCTGAAAGTAGAAACTCGCCCGATTACAACGCTATGTGTATTTTTTCCCTAGGCCATTCTGGTTAAGCGTTTGGAGCAGCAGAAGTGCGAAGAATTTGTTGTCTTCTCAACCATTTCTTAGCTTCAAACTCCCATATCTCGCGAACGGATTGACGTAACCCACAGATTCCTGTTGCATCTGAAAGTAGAAACTCGCCCGATTACAACGGTATGTGTATTTTTTCCCTAGGCCATTCTGGTTAAGCGTTTGGAGCAGCAGAACTGCGAAAAATTTTTTGCCTTCTCAACCATTTCGTGTCTTCAAACTCCCATATCTCGCGAACGGATTGACCTAACCCAAAAATTCCTGTTGCATCTGAAAGTAGAAACTCGCCCGATTACAACGGTATGTGTATTTTTTCCCTAGGCCATTCTGGTTAAGCGTTTGGAGCAGCAGAAGTGCGAAGAATTTGTTGTCTTCTCAACCATTTCTTAGCTTCAAACTCCCATATCTCGCGAACGGATTGACCAAACCCAGAAGTTCCTGCTGCGTCTGAAAGTAGAAACTCGCCCGATTACAACGATATACGTATTTTTTCCCTAGGGCATTCTGGTTAAGCGCTTGGAGCAGCAGAATTGCGAAAAATTTTTTGCATTCTCAACCATTTCTTGGCTTCAAACTCCCATATCTTGCGAACGGATTGACCTAACCCAAAAATTCCTATTGCATCTGAAAGTAGAAACTCGCCCGATTATAACGGTATGTGTATTTTTTCCCTAGGTCATTCTGGTTAAGCGTTTGGAGCAGCAGAATTGCGAAAAATTTTTTGCCTTCTCAACCATTTCTTATCTTCAAAGTCCCATATCTCGCGAACGGATTGACCAAACCCAAAAATTCCTGCTGCGTCTGAAAGTAGAAACTCGCCCAATTACAACGGTATGCGTATTTTTTCCCTGGGCCATTCTGGTTAAGCGTTTGGAGCAGCAGAAGTGCGAAAAATTTGTTGACTTCTCAACCATTTCTTAGCTTCAAACTCCCATATCTCGCGAACGGATTGACGTAACCCAAAAATTCCAGTTGCATCTGAAAGTAGAAACTCGCCCGATTACAACGGTATGTGTATTTTTTCCCTAGGCCATTCTGGTTAAGCGTTTGGAGCAGCAGAACTGCGAAAAATTTTTTGCCTTCTCAACCATTTCGTGTCTTCAAACTCCCATATCTCGCGAACGGATTGACCTAACCCAAAAATTCCTGTTGCATCTGAAAGTAGAAACTCGCCCGATTACAACGGTATGTGTATTTTTTCCCTAGGCCATTCTGGTTAAGCGTTTGGAGCAGCAGAATTGCGAAAAATTTTTTGCCTTCTCAACCATTTCTTGGCTTCAAACTCCCATATCTCGCAAACGGATTGACCTAACCCAAAAATTCCTGTTGCGTCTGAAAGTAGAAACTCGCCCGATTACAACGCTATGTGTATTTTTTCCCTAGGCCATTCTGGTTAAGCGTTTGGAGCAGCAGCAGTGCGAAGAATTTGTTGTCTTCTCAACCATTTCTTAGCTTCAAACTCCCATATCTCGCGAACGGATTGAAGTAACCCACAGATTCCTGTTGCATCTGAAAGTAGAAACTCGCCCGATTACAACGGTATGTGTATTTTTTCCCTAGGCCATTCTGGTTACGCGTTTGGAGCAGCAGAACTGCGAAAAATTTTTTGCCTTCTCAACCATTTCGTGTCTTCAAACTCCCATATCTCGCAAACGGATTGACCAAACCAAAAAATTCCTGCTGCGTCTGAAAGTAGAAACTCGCCCAATTACAACGGTATGCGTATTTTTTCCCTGGGCCATTCTGGTTAAGCGTTTGGAGCAGCAGAAGTGCGAAAAATTTGTTGCCTTCTCAACCATTTCTTAGCTTCAAACTCCCATATCTCGCGAACGGATTGACGTAACCCAAAAATTCCAGTTGCATCTGAATGTAGAAACTCGCCCGATTACAACGGTATGTGTATTTTTTCTCTAGGCCATTCTGATTAAGCGTTTGGAGCAGCAGAATAGCGAAAAATTTTTTGCCTTCTCAACCATTTCTTGGCTTCAAACTCCCATATCTCGCAAACGGATTGACCTAACCCAAAAATTCCTGTTGCGTCTGAAAGTAGAAACTCGCCCGATTACAACGCTATGTGTATTTTTTCCCTAGGCCATTCTGGTTAAGCGTTTGGAGCAGCAGAAGTGCGAAGAATTTGTTGTCTTCTCAACCATTTCTTAGCTTCAAACTCCCATATCTCGCGAACGGATTGACCAAACCCAGAAGTTCCTGCTGCGTCTGAAAGTAGAAACTCGCCCGATTACAACGATATGCGTATTTTTTCCCTAGGGGAATTCTGGTTAAGCGTTTGGAGCAGCAGAATTGCGAAAAATTTTTTGCATTCTCAACCATTTCTTTGCTTCAAACTCCCATATCTCGCGAACGGATTGACCTAACCCAAAAATTCCTATTGCATCTGAAAGTAGAAACTCGCCCGATTATAACGGTATGTGTATTTTTTCCCTAGGCCATTCTGGTTAAGCGTTTGGAGCAGCAGAAGTGCGAAAAATTTGTTGTCTTCTCAACCATTTCTTAGCTTCAAACTCCCATATCGCCCGAACGGATTGACCTTACCCAAAAATTCCTGTTGCATCTGAAAGTAGAAACTCGCCCGATTACAACGGTATGTGTATTTTTTCCTTAGGCCATTCTGGTTAAGCGTTCGGAGCAGCAGAATTGCGAAAAATTTTTTGCCTTCTCAACCATTTGTTGTCTTCAAACTCCCATATCTCGCGAACGGATTGACCTAATCCAAAAATTCCTATTGCATCTGAAAGTAGAAACTCGCCCGATTACAACGGTATGTGTATTTTTTCCCTAGGCCATTCTGGTTAAGCGTTTGAAGCAGCAGAATTGCGAAAAATTTTTTGCCTTCTCAACCATTTCTTGGCTTCAAACTCCCATATCTCGCGAACGGATTGACCTAACCCAAAAATTCCTATTGCATCTGAAAGTAGAAACTCGCCCGATTACAACGGTATGTGTATTTTTTCCCTAGGCCATTCTGGTTAAGCGTTTGGAGCAGCAGAATTGTGAAAAAATTTTTTGCCTTCTCTACCATTTCTTGGCTTCAAACTCCCATATCTCGCGAACGGATTGACCTAACCCAAAAATTCCTATTGCATCTGAAAGTAGAAACTCGCCCGATTACAACGGTATGTGTATTTTTTCCCTAGGCCATTCTGGTTAAGCGTTTGGAGCAGCAGAATTGCGAAAAATTTTTTGCCTTCTCAACCATTTCTTGGCTTCAAACTCCCATATCTCGCGAACGGATTGACCTAACCCAAAAATTCCTATTGCATCTGAAAGTAGAAACTCGCCCCATTACAACGGTATGTGTATTTTTTCCCGAGGCCATTCTGGTTAAGCGTTTGGAGCAGCAGAATTGCGAAAAATTTTTTGCCTTCTCAACCATTTCTTAGCTTCAAAGTCCCATATCTCGCGAACGGATTGACCAAACCCAAAAATTCCTGCTGCGTCTGAAAGTAGAAACTCGCCCGATTACAACGGTATGCGTATTTTTTCCCTGGGCCATTCTGGTTAAGCGTTTGGAGCAGCAGAAGTGCGAAAAATTTGTTGTCTTCTCAACCATTTCTTAGCTTCAAAGTCCCATATCTCGCGAACGGATTGACCGAACCCAAAAATTCCTGCTGCGTCTGAAAGTAGAATCTCGCCCGATTACAACGGTATGCGTATTTTTTCCCTAGGCCATTCTGGTTAAGCGTTTGGAGCAGCAGAAGTGCGAAAAATTTGTTGTCTTCTCAACCATTTCTTAGCTTCAAACTCCCATATCTCGCGAACGGATTGACGTAACTCAAAAATTCCAGTTGCATCTGAGAGTAGAAACTCGCCCGATTACAACGGTATGTGTATTTTTTCCCTAGGCCATTCTGGTTAAGCGTTTGGAGCAGCAGAATTGCGAAAAATTTTTTGCCTTCTCAACCATTTCTTGTCCTCAAACTCCCATATCTCGCGAACGGATTGACCTAACCCAAAAATTCCTATTGCATCTGAAAGTAGAAACTCGCCCGATTACAGCGGTATTTGTATTTTTTCCCTAGGCCGTTCTGGTTAAGCGTTTGGAACAGCAGAATTGCGAAAAATTTTTTGCCTTCTCAACCATTTCTTGGCTTCAAACTCCCATATCTCGCGAACGGATTGACCTAACCCAAAAATTCCTATTGCATCTGAAAGTAGAAACTCTCCCGATTACAGCGGTATTTGTATTTTTTCCCTAGGCCGTTCTGGTTAAGCGTTTGGAGCAGCAGAAGTGCGAAAAATTTGTTGTCTTCTCAACCATTTCTTAGCTTCAAACTCCCATATCGCCCGAACGGATTGACCTAACCCAAAAATTCCTGTTGCATCTGAAAGTAGAAACTCGCCCGATTACAACGGTATGTGTATTTTTTCCCTAGGCCATTCTGGTTAAGCGTTCGGAGCAGCAGAATTGCGAAAAATTTTTTGCCTTCTCAACCATTTGTTGTCTTCAAACTCCCATATCTCGCGAACGGATTGACCTAACCCAAAAATTCCTATTGCATCTGAAAGTAGAAACTCGCCCGATTACAACGGTATGTGTATTTTTTCCTGAGGCCATTCTGGTTAAGCGTTTGGAGCAGCAGAATTGCGAAAAATTTTTTGCCTTCTCAACCATTTCTTAGCTTCAAAGTCCCATATCTCGCGAACGGATTGACCGAACCCAAAAATTCCTGCTGCGTCTGAAAGTAGAAACTCGCCCGATTACAACGGTATGCGTATTTTTTCCCTGGGCCATTCTGGTTAAGCGTTTGGAGCAGCAGAAGTGCGAAAAATTTGTTGTCTTCTCAACCATTTCTTAGCTTCAAAGTCCCATATCTCGCGAACGGATTGACCGAACCCAAAAATTCCTACTGCGTCTGAAAGTAGAATCTCGCCCGATTACAACGGTATGCGTATTTTTTCCCTAGGCCATTCTGGTTAAGCGTTTGGAGCAGCAGTAGTGCGAAAAATTTGTTGTCTTCTCAACCATTTCTTAGCTTCAAACTCCCATATCTCGCGAACGGATTGACGTAACTCAAAAATTCCAGTTGCATCTGAGAGTAGAAACTCGCCCGATTACAACGGTATGTGTATTTTTTCCCTAGGCCATTCTGGTTAAGCGTTTGGAGCAGCAGAAGTGCGAAAAATTTGTTGTCTTCTCAACCATTTCTTAGCTTCAAACTCCCATATCGCCCGAACGGATTGACCTAACCCAAAAATTCCTGTTGCATCTGAAAGTAGAAACTCGCCCGATTACAACGGTATGTGTATTTTTTCCCTAGGCCATTCTGGTTAAGCGTTCGGAGCAGCAGAATTGCGAAAAATTTTTTGCCTTCTCAACCATTTGTTGTCTTCAAACTCCCATATCTCGCGAACGGATTGACCTAACCCAAAAATTCCTATTGCATCTGAAAGTAGAAACTCGCCCGATTACAACGGTATGTGTATTTTTTCCTGAGGCCATTCTGGTTAAGCGTTTGGAGCAGCAGAATTGCGAAAAATTTTTTGCCTTCTCAACCATTTCTTAGCTTCAAAGTCCCATATCTCGCGAACGGATTGACCGAACCCAAAAATTCCTGCTGCGTCTGAAAGTAGAAACTCTCCCGATTACAACGGTATGCGTATTTTTTCCCTGGGCCATTCTGGTTAAGCGTTTGGAGCAGCAGAAGTGCGAAAAATTTGTTGTCTTCTCAACCATTTCTTAGCTTCAAAGTCCCATATCTCGCGAACGGATTGACCGAACCCAAAAATTCCTACTGCGTCTGAAAGTAGAATCTCGCCCGATTACAACGGTATGCGTATTTTTTCCCTAGGCCATTCTGGTTAAGCGTTTGGAGCAGCAGTAGTGCGAAAAATTTGTTGTCTTCTCAACCATTTCTTAGCTTCAAACTCCCATATCTCGCGAACGGATTGACGTAACTCAAAAATTCCAGTTGCATCTGAGAGTAGAAACTCGCCCGATTACAACGGTATGTGTATTTTTTCCCTAGGCCATTCTGGTTAAGCGTTTGGAGCAGCAGAATTGCGAAAAATTTTTTGCCTTCTCAACCATTTCTTGTCCTCAAACTCCCATATCTCGCGAACGGATTGACCTAACCCAAAAATTCCTATTGCATCTGAAAGTAGAAACTCTCCCGATTACAGCGGTATTTGTATTTTTTCCCTAGGCCGTTCTGGTTAAGCGTTTGGAGCAGCAGAATTGCGAAAAATTTTTTGCCTTCTCAACCATTTCTTGGCTTCAAACTCCCATATCTCGCGAACGGATTGACCTAACCCAAAAATTCCTATTGCATCTGAAAGTAGAAACTCTCCCGATTACAGCGGTATTTGTATTTTTTCCCTAGGCCGTTCTGGTTAAGCGTTTGGAGCAGCAGAAGTGCGAAAAATTTGTTGTCTTCTCAACCATTTCTTAGCTTCAAACTCCCATATCGCCCGAACGGATTGACCTAACCCAAAAATTCCTGTTGCATCTGAAAGTAGAAACTCGCCCGATTACAACGGTATGTGTATTTTTTCCCTAGGCCATTCTGGTTAAGCGTTCGGAGCAGCAGAATTGCGAAAATTTTTTGCCTTCTCAACCATTTGTTGTTTTCAAACTCCCATATCTCGCGAACGGATTGACCTAACCCAAAAATTCCTATTGCATCTGAAAGTAGAAACTCGCCCGATTACAACGGTATGTGTATTTTTTCCCTAGGCCATTCTGGTTAAGCGTTTGAAGCAGCAGAATTGCGAAAAATTTTTTGCCTTCTCAACCATTTCTTGTCCTCAAACTCCCATATCTCGCGAACGGATTGACCTAACCCAAAAATTCCTATTGCATCTGAAAGTAGAAACTCGCCCGATTACAGCGGTATTTGTATTTTTTCCCTAGGCCGTTCTGGTTAAGCGTTTGGAGCAGCAGAATTGCGAAAAATTTTTTGCCTTCTCAACCATTTCTTGGCTTCAAACTCCCATATCTCGCGAACGGATTGACCTAACCCAAAAATTCCTATTGCATCTGAAAGTAGAAACTCGCCCGATTACAACGGTATGTGTATTTTTTCCCTAGGTCATTCTGGTTAAGCGTTTGGAGCAGCAGAATTGCGAAAAATGTTTTGCCTTCTCAACCATTTCTTGGCTTCAAACTCCCATATCTCGCGAACGGATTGACCTAACCCAAAAATTCCTATTGCATCTGAAAGTAGAAACTCGCTCGATTACAACTGTATGTGTATTTTTTCCCTAGGCCATTCTGGTTAAGCGATTGGAGCAGCAGAAGTGCGAAAAAATTTTTGTCTTCTCAACCATTTCTTAGCTTCAAACTCCCATATCTCGCGAACGCATTGACCTAACCCAAAAATTCCTATTGCATCTGAATGTAGAAACTCTCCCCATTACAACGGTATGTGTATTTTTTCCCGAGGCCATTCTGGTTAAGCGTTTGGAGCCGCAGAATTGCGAGAAATTGTATGCCTTCTCAACCATTTCTTAGCTTCAAAGTCCCATATCTCGCGAACGGATTGACCAAACCCAAAAATTCCTGCTGCGTCTGAAAGTAGAAACTCGCCCGATTACAGCGGTATTTGTATTTTTTCCCTAGGCCGTTCTGGTTAAGCGTTTGGAGCAGCAGAAGTGCGAAAAATTTGTTGTCTTCTCAACCATTTCTTAGCTTCAAACTCCCATATCGCCCGAACGGATTGACCTAACCCAAAAATTCCTGTTGCATCTGAAAGTAGAAACTCGCCCGATTACAACGGTATGTGTATTTTTTCCCTAGGCCATTCTGGTTAAGCGTTCGGAGCAGCAGAATTGCGAAAAATTTTTTGCCTTCTCAACCATTTGTTGTCTTCAAACTCCCATATCTCGCGAACGGATTGACCTAACCCAAAAATTCCTATTGCATCTGAAAGTAGAAACTCGCCCGATTACAACGGTATGTGTATTTTTTCCCTAGGCCATTCTGGTTAAGCGTTTGAAGCAGCAGAATTGCGAAAAATTTTTTGCCTTCTCAACCATTTCTTGTCCTCAAACTCCCATATCTCGCGAACGGATTGACCTAACCCAAAAATTCCTATTGCATCTGAAAGTAGAAACTCGCCCGATTACAGCGGTATTTGTATTTTTTCCCTAGGCCGTTCTGGTTAAGCGTTTGGAGCAGCAGAATTGCGAAAAATTTTTTGCCTTCTCAACCATTTCTTGGCTTCAAACTCCCATATCTCGCGAACGGATTGACCTAACCCAAAAATTCCTATTGCATCTGAAAGTAGAAACTCGCCCGATTACAACGGTATGTGTATTTTTTCCCTAGGTCATTCTGGTTAAGCGTTTGGAGCAGCAGAATTGCGAAAAATGTTTTGCCTTCTCAACCATTTCTTGGCTTCAAACTCCCATATCTCGCGAACGGATTGACCTAACCCAAAAATTCCTATTGCATCTGAAAGTAGAAACTCGCTCGATTACAACTGTATGTGTATTTTTTCCCTAGGCCATTCTGGTTAAGCGATTGGAGCAGCAGAAGTGCGAAAAAATTTTTGTCTTCTCAACCATTTCTTAGCTTCAAACTCCCATATCTCGCGAACGCATTGACCTAACCCAAAAATTCCTATTGCATCTGAATGTAGAAACTCTCCCCATTACAACGGTATGTGTATTTTTTCCCGAGGCCATTCTGGTTAAGCGTTTGGAGCCGCAGAAATGCGAGAAATTGTATGCCTTCTCAACCATTTCTTAGCTTCAAAGTCCCATATCTCGCGAACGGATTGACCAAACCCAAAAATTCCTGCTGCGTCTGAAAGTAGAAACTCGCCCGATTACAACGGTATGAGTATTTTTTCCCGAGGCCATTCTGGTTAAGCGTTTGGAGCAGCAGAATTGCGAAAAATTTTTTGCCTTCTCAACGATTTCTTGTCTTCAAACTCCCATATCTCGCGAACGGATTGACCTAACCCAAAAATTCCTATTGCATCTGAAAGTAGAAACTCGCCCGATTACAACGGTATGTGTATTTTTTCCCTAGGCCATTCTGGTTAAGCGTTTGAAGCAGCAGAATTGCGAAAAATTTTTTGCCTTCTCAACCATTTCTTAGCTTCAAACTCCCAAATCTCGCGAACGGATTGACTTCACCCAAAAATTCCTGTTGCATCTGAAAGTAGAAACTCGCCCGATTACAACGGTATGTGTATTTTTTCCCTAGGCTATTCTGGTTAAGCGTTTGGAGCAGCAGAATTGCGAAAAATTTTTTGCCTTCTCAACCATTTCTTGGCTTCAAAGTCCCATATCTCGCGAACGGATTGACCTAACCCAAAAATTCCTATTGCATCTGAAAGTAGAATCTCGCCCCATTACAACGGTATGTGTATTTTTCCCTAGGCCATTCTGGTTAAGCGTTTGGAGCAGCAGAATTGCGAAAAATTTTTTGCCTTCTCAACGATTTCTTGTCTTCAAACTCCCATATCTCGCGAACGGATTGACCTAACCCAAAAATTCCTATTGCATATGAAAGTAGAAACTCGCACGATTACAACGGTATGTGTATTTTTTCCCTAGGCCATTCTGGTTAAGCGTTTGGAGGAACAGAATTGCGAAAAATTTTTTGCCTTCTCAAGCATTTCTTGGTTTCAAACTCCCATATCTCGCGAACGGATTGACCTAACCCAAAAGTTCCTGTTGCATGTGAAAGTAGAAACTCGCCCGATTACAACGGTATGTGTATTTTTTCCCTGGGCCATTCTGGTTAAGCGTTCGGAGCAGCAGAATTGCGAAAAATTTTTTGCCGTCTCAACGATTTCTTGTCTTCAAACTCCCATATCTCGCGAACGGATTGACCTAACCCAAATATTCCTATTGCATCTGAAAGTAGAAACTCGCCCGATTACAACGGTATGTGTATTTTTTCCCTAGGCCATTCTGGTTAAGCGTTTGAAGCAGCAGAATTGCGAAAAATTTTTTGCCTTCTCAACCATTTCTTGGCTTCAAACTCCCATATCTCGCGAACGGATTGACCTAACCCAAAAATTCCTATTGCATCTGAAAGTAGAAACTCGCCCGATTACAACGGTATGTGTATTTTTTCCATAGGCCATTCTGGTTAAGCGTTTGGAGCAGCAGAATTGTGAAAAATTTTTTGCCTTCTCTACCATTTCTTGGCTTCAAACTCCCGTATCTCGCGAAAGGATTGACCTGACCCATAAATTCCTATTGCATCTGAAAGTAGAAACTCGCCCCATTACAACGGTATGTGTATTTTTTCCCTAGGCCATTCTGGTTAAGCGTTTGGAGCAGCAGAATTGCGAAAAATTTCTTGCCTTCTCAACCATTTCTTGGCTTCAAACTCCCATATCTCGCGAACGGATTGACCTAACCCAAAAATTCCTATGGCATCTGAAAGTCGAAACTCACCCGATTACAACGGTATGTGTATTTTCTCCCTAGGCCATTCTGGTTAAGAGTTTGAAGCAGCAGAATTGCGAAAAATTTTTTGCCTTCTCAACCATTTCTTGGTTTCAAACTCCCATATCTCGCGAACGGATTGACCTAACCCAAAAATTCCTATTGCATCTGAAAGTAGAAACTCGCCCGATTACAACGGTATGTGTATTTTTTCCCTAGGCCATTCTGGTTAAGCGTTTGAAGCAGCAGAATTGCGAAAAATTTTTTGCCTTCTCAACCATTTCTTAGCTTCAAACTCCCAAATCTCGCGAACTGATTGACGTCACCCAAAAATTCCTGTTGCATCTGAAAGTAGAAACTCGCCCGATTACAACGGTATGTGTATTTTTTCCCTAGGCCATTCTGGTTAAGCGTTTGGAGCAGCAGAATTGCGAAAAATTTTTTGCCTTCTCAACCATTTCTTGGCTTCAAAGTCCCATATCTCGCGAACGGATTGACCTAACCCAAAAATTCCTATTGCATCTGAAAGTAGAATCTCGCCCCATTACAACGGTATGTGTATTTTTCCCTAGGCCATTCTGATTAAGCGTTTGGAGCAGCAGAATTGCGAAAAATTTTTTGTCTTCTCAACCATTTCTTAGCTTCAAACTCCCATATCTCGCGAACGGATTGACTTAACCCAAAAGTTCCTGTTGCATGTGAAAGTAGAAACTCGCCCGATTACAACGGTATGTGTATTTTTTCCCTAGGCCATTCTGGTTAAGCGTTCGGAGCAGCAGAATTGCGAAAAATTTTTTGCCTTCTCAACGATTTCTTGTCTTCAAACTCCCATATCTCGCGAACGGATTGACCTAACCCAAAAATTCCTATTGCATCTGAAAGTAGAAACTCGCCCGATTACAACGGTATGTGTATTTTTTCCCTAGGCCATTCTGGTTAAGCGTTTGGAGGAACAGAATTGCGAAAAATTTTTTGCCTTCTCAAGCATTTCTTGGCTTCAAACTCCCATATCTCGCGAACGGATTGACCTAACCCAAAAGTTCCTGTTGCATGTGAAAGTAGAAACTCGCCCGATTACAACGGTATGTGTATTTTTTCCCTAGGCCATTCTGGTTAAGCGTTCGGAGCAGCAGAATTGCGAAAAATTTTTTGCCTTCTCAACGATTTCTTGTCTTCAAACTCCCATACCTCGCGAACGGATTGACCTAACCCAAAAATTCCTATTGCATCTGAAAGTAGAAACTCGCCCGATTACAACGGTATGTGTATTTTTTCCCTAGGCCATTCTGGTTAAGCGTTTGAAGCAGCAGAATTGCGAAAAATTTTTTGCCTTCTCAACCATTTCTTGGTTTCAAACTCCCATATCTCGCGAACGGATTGACCTAACCCAAAAATTCCTATTGCATCTGAAAGTAGAAACTCGCCCGATTACAACGGTATGTGTATTTTTTCCCTAGGCCATTCTGGTTATGCGTTTGGAGCAGCAGAATTGTGAAAAATTTTTTGCCTTCTCTACCATTTCTTGGCTTCAAACTCCCATATCTCGCGAAAGGATTGACCTAACCCATAAATTCCTATTTCATCTGAAAGTAGAAACTCGCCCCATTACAACGGTATGTGTATTTTTTCCCTAGGCCATTCTGGTTAAGCGTTTGGAGCAGCAGAATTGCGAAAAATTTCTTGCCTTCTCAACCATTTCTTGGCTTGAAACTCCCATATCTCGCGAATGGATTGACGTAACCCAAAAATTCCTGTTGCATCTCAAAGTAGAAACTCGCCCGATTACAACGGTATGTGTATTTTTTCCATAGGCCGTTCTGGTTAAGCGTTTGGAGCAGCAGAATTGCGAAAAATTTTTTGCCTTCTCAACCATTTCTTGTCTTCCAACTCCCATATCTCGCGAACGGACTGACCTAACCCAAAAAATTCCTATTGCATCTGAAAGTAGAAACTCGCCCGATTACAACGGTATTTCTATTTATTCCCTAGGCCATTCTGGTTAAGCGTTTGGAGCAGCAGAATAGCGAAAAATTTTTTGCCTTCTCAACCATTTCTTGGCTTCAAAGTCCCATATCTCGCGAACGGATTGACCTAACCCAAAAATTCCTATTGCATCTGAAAGTAGAATCTCGCCCCATTACAACGGTATGTGTATTTTTCCCTAGGCCATTCTGGTTAAGCGTTTGGAGCAGCAGAATTGCGAAAAATTTTTTGCCTTCTCAACGATTTCTTGTCTTCAAACTCCCATATCTCGCGAACGGATTGACCTAACCCAAAAATTCCTATTGCATATGAAAGTAGAAACTCGCACGATTACAACGGTATGTGTATTTTTTCCCTAGGCCATTCTGGTTAAGCGTTTGGAGGAACAGAATTGCGAAAAATTTTTTGCCTTCTCAAGCATTTCTTGGTTTCAAACTCCCATATCTCGCGAACGGATTGACCTAACCCAAAAGTTCCTGTTGCATGTGAAAGTAGAAACTCGCCCGATTACAACGGTATGTGTATTTTTTCCCTAGGCCATTCTGGTTAAGCGTTCGGAGCAGCAGAATTGCGAAAAATTTTTTGCCGTCTCAACGATTTCTTGTCTTCAAACTCCCATATCTCGCGAACGGATTGACCTAACCCAAATATTCCTATTGCATCTGAAAGTAGAAACTCGCCCGATTACAACGGTATGTGTATTTTTTCCCTAGGCCATTCTGGTTAAGCGTTTGAAGCAGCAGAATTGCGGAAAATTTTTTGCCTTCTCAACCATTTCTTGGCTTCAAACTCCCATATCTCGCGAACGGATTGACCTAACCCAAAAATTCCTATTGCATCTGAAAGTAGAAACTCGCCCGATTACAACGGTATGTGTATTTTTTCCATAGGCCATTCTGGTTAAGCGTTTGGAGCAGCAGAATTGTGAAAAATTTTTTGCCTTCTCTACCATTTCTTGGCTTCAAACTCCCGTATCTCGCGAAAGGATTGACCTGACCCATAAATTTCTATTGCATCTGAAAGTAGAAACTCGCCCCATTACAACGGTATGTGTATTTTTTCCCTAGGCCATTCTGGTTAAGCGTTTGGAGCAGCAGAATTGCGAAAAATTTCTTGCCTTCTCAACCATTTCTTGGCTTCAAACTCCCATATCTCGCGAACGGATTGACCTAACCCAAAAATTCCTATGGCATCTGAAAGTCGAAACTCACCCGATTACAACGGTATGTGTATTTTCTCCCTAGGCCATTCTGGTTAAGAGTTTGAAGCAGCAGAATTGCGAAAAATTTTTTGCCTTCTCAACCATTTCTTGGTTTCAAACTCCCATATCTCGCGAACGGATTGACCTAACCCAAAAATTCCTATTGCATCTGAAAGTAGAAACTCGCCCGATTACAACGGTATGTGTATTTTTTCCCTAGGCCATTCTGGTTAAGCGTTTGAAGCAGCAGAATTGCGAAAAATTTTTTGCCTTCTCAACCATTTCTTAGCTTCAAACTCCCAAATCTCGCGAACTGATTGACGTCACCCAAAAATTCCTGTTGCATCTGAAAGTAGAAACTCGCCCGATTACAACGGTATGTGTATTTTTTCCCTAGGCCATTCTGGTTAAGCGTTTGGAGCAGCAGAATTGCGAAAAATTTTTTGCCTTCTCAACCATTTCTTGGCTTCAAAGTCCCATATCTCGCGAACGGACTGACCTAACCCAAAAAATTCCTATTGCATCTGAAAGTAGAAACTCGCCCGATTACAACGGTATTTCTATTTATTCCCTAGGCCATTCTGGTTAAGCGATTGGAGCAGCAGAATAGCGAAAAATTTTTTGCCTTCTCAACCATTTCTTGGCTTCAAAGTCCCATATCTCGCGAACGGATTGACCTAACCCAAAAATTCCTATTGCATCTGAAAGTAGAATCTCGCCCCATTACAACGGTATGTGTATTTTTCCCTAGGCCATTCTGGTTAAGCGTTTGGAGCAGCAGAATTGCGAAAAATTTTTTGCCTTCTCAACGATTTCTTGTCTTCAAACTCCCATATCTCGCGAACGGATTGACCTAACCCAAAAATTCCTATTGCATTTGAAAGTAGAAACTCGCACGATTACAACGGTATGTGTATTTTTTCCCTAGGCCATTCTGGTTAAGCGTTTGGAGGAACAGAATTGCGAAAAATTTTTTGCCTTCTCAAGCATTTCTTGGTTTCAAACTCCCATATCTCGCGAACGGATTGACCTAACCCAAAAGTTCCTGTTGCATGTGAAAGTAGAAACTCGCCCGATTACAACGGTATGTGTATTTTTTCCGTAGGCCATTCTGGTTAAGCGTTCGGAGCAGCAGAATTGCGAAAAATTTTTTGCCGTCTCAACGATTTCTTGTCTTCAAACTCCCATATCTCGCGAACGGATTGACCTAACCCAATATTCCTATTGCATCTGAAAGTAGAAACTCGCCCGATTACAACGGTATGTGTATTTTTTCCCTAGGCCATTCTGGTTAAGCGTTTGAAGCAGCAGAATTGCGAAAAATTTTTTGCCTTCTCAACCATTTCTTGGCTTCAAACTCCCATATCTCGCGAACGGATTGACCTAACCCAAAAATTCCTATTGCATCTGAAAGTAGAAACTCACCCGATTACAACGGTATGTGTATTTTCTCCCTAGGCCATTCTGGTTAAGAGTTTGAAGCAGCAGAATTGCGAAAAATTTTTTGCCTTCTCAACCATTTCTTGGTTTCAAACTCCCATATCTCGCGAACGGATTGACCTAACCCAAAAATTCCTATTGCATCTGAAAGTAGAAACTCGCCCGATTACAACGGTATGTGTATTTTTTCCCTAGGCCATTCTGGTTAAGCGTTTGAAGCAGCAGAATTGCGAAAAATTTTTTGCCTTCTCAACCATTTCTTAGCTTCAAACTCCCAAATCTCGCGAACTGATTGACGTCACCCAAAAATTCCTGTTGCATCTGAAAGTAGAAACTCGCCCGATTACAACGGTATGTGTATTTTTTCCCTAGGCCATTCTGGTTAAGCGTTTGGAGCAGCAGAATTGCGAAAAATTTTTTGCCTTCTCAACCATTTCTTGGCTTCAAAGTCCCATATCTCGCGAACGGATTGACCTAACCCAAAAATTTCTATTGCATCTGAAAGTAGAATCTCGCCCCATTACAACGGTATGTGTATTTTTCCCTAGGCCATTCTGATTAAGCGTTTGGAGCAGCAGAATTGCGAAAAATTTTTTGTCTTCTCAACCATTTCTTAGCTTCAAACTCCCATATCTCGCGAACGGATTGACTTAACCCAAAAGTTCCTGTTGCATGTGAAAGTAGAAACTCGCCCGATTACAACGGTATGTGTATTTTTTCCCTAGGCCATTCTGGTTAAGCGTTCGGAGCAGCAGAATTGCGAAAAATTTTTTGCCTTCTCAACGATTTCTTGTCTTCAAACTCCCATATCTCGCGAACGGATTGACCTAACCCAAAAATTCCTATTGCATCTGAAAGTAGAAACTCGCCCGATTACAACGGTATGTGTATTTTTTCCCTAGGCCATTCTGGTTAAGCGTTTGGAGGAACAGAATTGCGAAAAATTTTTTGCCTTCTCAAGCATTTCTTGGCTTCAAACTCCCATATCTCGCGAACGGATTGACCTAACCCAAAAGTTCCTGTTGCATGTGAAAGTAGAAACTCGCCCGATTACAACGGTATGTGTATTTTTTCCCTAGGCCATTCTGGTTAAGCGTTCGGAGCAGCAGAATTGCGTAAAATTTTTTGCCTTCTCAACGATTTCTTGTCTTCAAACTCCCATACCTCGCGAACGGATTGACCTAACCCAAAAATTCCTATTGCATCTGAAAGTAGAAACTCGCCCGATTACAACGGTATGTGTATTTTTTCCCTAGGCCGTTCTGGTTAAGCGTTTGAAGCAGCAGAATTGCGAAAAATTTTTTGCCTTCTCAACCATTTCTTGGCTTCAAACTCCCATATCTCGCGAACGGATTGACCTAACCCAAAAATTCCTATTGCATCTGAAAGTAGAAACTCGCCCGATTACAACGGTATGTGTATTTTTTCCCTAGGCCATTCTGGTTAAGCGTTTGGAGCAGCAGAATTGTGAAAAATATTTTGCCTTCTCTACCATTTCTTGGCTTCAAACTCCCATATCTCGCGAAAGGATTGACCTAACCCATAAATTCCTATTGCATCTGAAAGTAGAAACTCGCCCCATTACAACGGTATGTGTATTTTTTCCCTAGGCCATTCTGGTTAAGCGTTTGGAGCAGCAGAATTGCGAAAAATTTCTTGCCTTCTCAACCATTTCTTGGCTTGAAACTCCCATATCTCGCGAATGGATTGACGTAACCCAAAAATTCCTGTTGCATCTCAAAGTAGAAACTCGCCCGATTACAACGGTATGTGTATTTTTTCCATAGGCCGTTCTGGTTAAGCGTTTGGAGCAGCAGAATTGCGAAAAATTTTTTGCCTTCTCAACCATTTCTTGTCTTCCAACTCCCATATCTCGCGAACGGACTGACCTAACCCAAAAAATTCCTATTGCATCTGAAAGTAGAAACTCGCCCGATTACAACGGTATTTCTATTTATTCCCTAGGCCATTCTGGTTAAGCGTTTGGAGCAGCAGAATAGCGAAAAATTTTTTGCCTTCTCAACCATTTCTTGGCTTCAAAGTCCCATATCTCGCGAACGGATTGACCTAACCCAAAAATTCCTATTGCATCTGAAAGTAGAAACTCGCCCGATTACAAGGGTATGTGTATTTTTTCCCTAGGCCATTCTGGTTAAGCGTCTGAAGCAGCAGAATTGCGAAAAATTTTTTGCCTTCTCAACCATTTCTTAGCTTCAAACTCCCAAATCTCGCGAACGGATTGACGTCACCCAAAAATTCCTGTTGCATCTGAAAGTAGAAACTCGCCCGATTACAACGGTATGTGTATTTTTTCCCTAGGCCATTCTGGTTAAGCGTTTGGAGCAGCGGAATTGCGAAAAATTTTTTGCCTTCTCAACGATTTCTTGTCTTCAAACTCCCATATCTCGCGAACGGATTGACCTAACCCAAAAATTCCTATTGCATCTGAAAGTAGAAACTCGCCCCATTACAACGGTATGTGTATTTTTTCCCTAGGCCATTCTGGTTAAGCGTTTGGAGCAGCAGAATTGCGAAAAATTTCTTGCCTTGTCAACCATTTCTTGGCTTCAAACTCCCATATCTCGCGAACGGATTGACCTAACCCAAAAATTCCTATGGCATCTGAAAGTCAAAACTCACCCGATTACAACGGTATGTGTATTTTTTCCCTAGGCCATTCTGGTTAAGCGTTCGGAGCAGCAGAATTGCGAAAAATTTTTTGCCTTCTCTACCATTTCTTGTCTTCAAACTCCCATATCTCGCGAACGGATTGACCTAACCCAAAAATTCCTATTGCATCTGAAAGTAGAAACTCGCCCGATTACAACGGTATGTGTATTTTTTCCCTAGACCATTCTGGTTAAGCGTTTGGAGCAGCAGAATTGCGAAAAATTTTTTGCCTTCTCAACCATTTCTTGGCTTCAAAGTCCCATATCTCGCGAACGGATTGACCTAACCCAAAAATTCCGATTGCATCTGAAAGTAGAAACTCGCCCGATTACAACGGCATGTGTATTTTTTCCCTAGGCCATTCTGGTTAAGCGTTTGGAGCAGCAGAATTGCGAAAAATTTTTTGCCTTCTCAACCATTTCTTGGCTTCAAAGTCCCATATCTCGCGAACGGATTGACCTATCCCAAAAATTCCTATTGCATCTGAAAGTAGAAACTCGCCCCATTACAACGGTATGTGTATTTTTTCCCTAGGCCGTTCTGGTTAAGCGTTTGGAGCAGCAGAATTGCGAAAAATTTCTTGCCTTCTCAACCATTTCTTGGCTTCAAACTCCCATATCTCGCGAACGGATTGACCTAACCCAAAAATTCCTATGGCATCTGAAAGTCGGAACTCACCCGATTACAACGGTATGTGTATTTTCTCCCTAGGCCATTCTGGTTAAGCGTTTGGAGCAGCAGAATTGCGAAAAATTTGTTGTCTTCTCAACCATTTCTTAGATTCAAACTCCCATATCTCGCGAACGGATTGACGTAACCCAGAAGTTCCTGCTGCGTCTGAAAGTAGAAACTCGCCCGATTACAACGGTATGTGTATTTTTTCCCTAGGCCATTCTGGTTAAGCGTTTGGAGCAGCAGAATTGTGAAAGATTTTTTGCCTTCTCTACCATTTCTTGGCTTCAAACTCCCATATCTCGCGAACGGATTGACCTAACCCAAAAATTCCTATTGCATCTGAAAGTAGAAACTCGCCCGATTACAACGGAATGTGTATTTTTTCCCTAGGCTATTCTGCTGAAGCGTTTGGAGCAGCAGAATTGCGAAAAATTTTTTGCCTTCTCAACCATTTCTTGGCTTCAAACTCCCATATCTCGCGAACGGATTGACCTAACTCAAAAATTCCTGTTCCGTCTGAAAGTAGAAACTCGCCCGGTTACAACGGTATGTGTATTTTTTCCCTAGGCCATTCTGGTTAAGCGTTTGGAGCAGCAGAATTGCGAAAAATTTTTTGCCTTCTCAACCATTTCTTGTTTTCAAACTCCCATATCTCGCGAACGGATTGACCTAACCCAAAAATTCCTATTGCATCTGAATGTAGAAACTCTCCCGATTACAGCGGTATTTGTATTTTTTCCCTAGGCCGTTCTGGTTAAGCGTTTGGAGCAGCAGAAGTGCGAAAAATTTGTTGTCTTCTCAACCATTTCTTAGCTTCAAACTCCCATATCTCGCGAACGGATTGACCTAACCCAAAAGTTCCTGTTGCATGTGAAAGTAGAAACTCGCCCGATTACAACGGTATGTGTATTTTTTCCCTAGGCCATTCTGGTTAAGCGTTCGGAGCAGCAGAATTGCGAAAAATTTTTTGCCTTCTCAACGATTACTTGTCTTCAATCTCCCATATCTCGCGAACGGATTGACCTAACCCAAAAATTCCTATTGCATCTGAAAGTAGAAACTCGCCCGATTACAACGGTATGTGTATTTTTTCCCTAGGCCATTCTGGTTAAGCGTTTGGAGCAGCAGAATTGTGAAAAATTTTTTGCCTTCTCTACCATTTCTTGGCTTCAAACTCCCATATCTCGCGAACGGATTGACCTAACCCATAAATTCCTATTGCATCTGAAAGTAGAAACTCGCCCGATTTCAACGGTATGTGTATTTTTTCCCTAGGCCATTCTGGTTAAGCGTATGGAGCAGCAGAATTGCGAAAAATTTCTTGCCTTCTCAACCATTTCTTGGCTTCAAACTCCCATATCTCGCGAACGGATTGACCTAACCCAAAAATTCCTATGGCATCTGAAAGTCGAAACTCACCCGATTACAACGGTATGTGTATTTTCTCCCTAGGCCATTCTGGTTAAGCGTTTGGAGCAGCAGAAGTGCGAAAAATTTGTTGTCTTCTCAACCATTTCTTAGCTTCAAACTCCCATATCTCGCGAATGGATTGACGTAACCCAAAAATTCCTGTTGCATCTCAAAGTAGAAACTCGCCCGATTACAACGGTATGTGTATTTTTTCCATAGGCCGTTCTGGTTAAGCGTTTGGAGCAGCAGAATTGCGAAAAATTTTTTGCCTTCTCAACCATTTCTTGTCTTCAAACTCCCATATCTCGCGAACGGATTGACCTAACCCAAAAAATTCCTATTGCATCTGAAAGTAGAAACTCGCCCGATTACAACGGTATTTCTATTTATTCCCTAGGCCATTCTGGTTAAGCGTTTGGAGCAGCAGAATAGCGAAAAATTTTTTGCCTTCTCAACGATTTCTTGTCTTCAAACTCCCATATCTCGCGAACGGATTGACCTAACCCAAAAATTCCTATTGCATCTGAAAGTAGAAACTCGCCCGATTACAACGGTATGTGTATTTTTTCCCTAGGCCATTCTGGTTAAGCGTTTGGAGGAACAGAATTGCGAAAAATTTCTTGCCTTCTCAACCATTTCTTGGCTTCAAACTCCCATATCTCGCGAACGGATTGACCTAACCCAAAAATTCCTATGGCATCTGAAAGTCGAAACTCACCCGATTACAACGGTATGTGTATTTTCTCCCTAGGCCATTCTGGTTAAGCGTTTGGAGCAGCAGAATAGCGAAAAATTTTTTGCCTTCTCAACGATTTCTTGTCTTCAAACTCCCATATCTCGCGAACGGATTGACCTAACCCAAAAATTCCTATTGCATCTGAAAGTAGAAACTCGCCCGATTACAACGGTATGTGTATTTTTTCCCTAGGCTATTCTGCTTAAGCGTTTGGAGCAGCAGAATTGCGAAAAATTTTTTGCCTTCTCAACCATTTCTTGTCTTCCAACTCCCATATCTCGCGAACGGACTGACCTAACCCAAAAAATTCCTATTGCATCTGAAAGTAGAAACTCGCCCGATTACAACGGTATTTCTATTTATTCCCTAGGCCATTCTGGTTAAGCGTTTGGAGCAGCAGAATAGCGAAAAATTTTTTGCCTTCTCAACCATTTCTTGGCTTCAAAGTCCCATATCTCGCGAACGGATTGACCTAACCCAAAAATTCCTATTGCATCTGAAAGTAGAAACTCGCCCGATTACAAGGGTATGTGTATTTTTTCCCTAGGCCATTCTGGTTAAGCGTCTGAAGCAGCAGAATTGCGAAAAATTTTTTGCCTTCTCAACCATTTCTTGTCTTCAAACTCCCATATCTCGCGAACGGATTGACCTAACCCAAAAAATTCCTATTGCATCTGAAAGTAGAAACTCGCCCGATTACAACGGTATTTCTATTTATTCCCTAGGCCATTCTGGTTAAGCGTTTGGAGCAGCAGAATAGCGAAAAATTTTTTGCCTTCTCAACGATTTCTTGTCTTCAAACTCCCATATCTCGCGAACGGATTGACCTAACCCAAAAATTCCTATTGCATCTGAAAGTAGAAACTCGCCCGATTACAACGGTATGTGTATTTTTTCCCTAGGCCATTCTGGTTAAGCGTTTGGAGGAACAGAATTGCGAAAAATTTTTTGCCTTCTCAAGCATTTCTTGGCTTCAAACTCCCATATCTCGCGAACGGATTGACCTAACCCAAAAGTTCCTGTTGCATGTGAAAGTAGAAACTCGCCCGATTACAACGGTATGTGTATTTTTTCCCTAGGCCATTCTGGTTAAGCGTTCGGAGCAGCAGAATTGCGAAAAATTTTTTGCCTTCTCAACGATTTCTTGTCTTCAAACTCCCATACCTCGCGAACGGATTGACCTAACCCAAAAATTCCTATTGCATCTGAAAGTAGAAACTCGCCCGATTACAACGGTATGTGTATTTTTTCCCTAGGCCATTCTGGTTAAGCGTTTGAAGCAGCAGAATTGCGAAAAATTTTTTGCCTTCTCAACCATTTCTTGGCTTCAAACTCCCATATCTCGCGAACGGATTGACCTAACCCAAAAATTCCTATTGCATCTGAAAGTAGAAACTCGCCCGATTACAACGGTATGTGTATTTTTTCCCTAGGCCATTCTGGTTAAGCGTTTGGAGGAACAGAATTGCGAAAAATTTTTTGCCTTCTCAAGCATTTCTTGGCTTCAAACTCCCATATCTCGCGAACGGATTGACCTAACCCAAAAGTTCCTGTTGCATGTGAAAGTAGAAACTCGCCCGATTACAACGGTATGTGTATTTTTTCCCTAGGCCATTCTGGTTAAGCGTTCGGAGCAGCAGAATTGCGAAAAATTTTTTGCCTTCTCAACGATTTCTTGTCTTCAAACTCCCATACCTCGCGAACGGATTGACCTAACCCAAAAATTCCTATTGCATCTGAAAGTAGAAACTCGCCCGATTACAACGGTATGTGTATTTTTTCCCTAGGCCATTCTGGTTAAGCGTTTGAAGCAGCAGAATTGCGAAAAATTTTTTGCCTTCTCAACCATTTCTTGGCTTCAAACTCCCATATCTCGCGAACGGATTGACCTAACCCAAAAATTCCTATTGCATCTGAAAGTAGAAACTCGCCCGATTACAACGGTATGTGTATTTTTTCCCTAGGCCATTCTGGTTAAGCGTTTGGAGCAGCAGAATTGTGAAAAATTTTTTGCCTTCTCTACCATTTCTTGGCTTCAAACTCCCATATCTCGCGAAAGGATTGACCTAACCCATAAATTCCTATTGCATCTGAAAGTAGAAACTCGCCCCATTACAACGGTATGTGTATTTTTTCCCTAGGCCATTCTGGTTAAGCGTTTGGAGCAGCAGAATTGCGAAAAATTTCTTGCCTTCTCAACCATTTCTTGGCTTGAAACTCCCATATCTCGCGAATGGATAGACGTAACCCAAAAATTCCTGTTGCATCTCAAAGTAGAAACTCGCCCGATTACAACGGTATGTGTATTTTTTCCATAGGCCGTTCTGGTTAAGCGTTTGGAGCAGCAGAATTGCGAAAAATTTTTTGCCTTCTCAACCATTTCTTGTCTTCCAACTCCCATATCTCGCGAACGGACTGACCTAACCCAAAAAATTCCTATTGCATCTGAAAGTAGAAACTCGCCCGATTACAACGGTATTTCTATTTATTCCCTAGGCCATTCTGGTTAAGCGTTTGGAGCAGCAGAATAGCGAAAAATTTTTTGCCTTCTCAACCATTTCTTGGCTTCAAAGTCCCATATCTCGCGAACGGATTGACCTAACCCAAAAATTCCTATTGCATCTGAAAGTAGAAACTCGCCCGATTACAAGGGTATGTGTATTTTTTCCCTAGGCCATTCTGGTTAAGCGTCTGAAGCAGCAGAATTGCGAAAAATTTTTTGCCTTCTCAACCATTTCTTAGCTTCAAACTCCCAAATCTCGCGAACGGATTGACGTCACCCAAAAATTCCTGTTGCATCTGAAAGTAGAAACTCGCCCGATTACAACGGTATGTGTATTTTTTCCCTAGGCCATTCTGGTTAAGCGTTTGGAGCAGCGGAATTGCGAAAAATTTTTTGCCTTCTCAACGATTTCTTGTCTTCAAACTCCCATATCTCGCGAACGGATTGACCTAACCCAAAAATTCCTATTGCATCTGAAAGTAGAAACTCGCCCCATTACAACGGTATGTGTATTTTTTCCCTAGGCCATTCTGGTTAAGCGTTTGGAGCAGCAGAATTGCGAAAAATTTCTTGCCTTCTCAACCATTTCTTGGCTTCAAACTCCCATATCTCGCGAACGGATTGACCTAACCCAAAAATTCCTATGGCATCTGAAATTCAAAACTCACCCGATTACAACGGTATGTGTATTTTTTCCCTAGGCCATTCTGGTTAAGCGTGCGGAGCAGCAGAATTGCGAAAAATTTTTTGCCTTCTCTACCATTTCTTGTCTTCAAACTCCCATATCTCGCGAACGGATTGACCTAACCCAAAAATTCCTATTGCATCTGAAAGTAGAAACTCGCCCGATTACAACGGTATGTGTATTTTTTCCCTAGGCCATTCTGGTTAAGCGTTTGGAGCAGCAGAATTGCGAAAAATTTTTTGCCTTCTCAACCATTTCTTGGCTTCAAAGTCCCATATCTCGCGAACGGATTGACCTAACCCAAAAATTCCGATTGCATCTGAAAGTAGAAACTCGCCCGATTACAACGGCATGTGTATTTTTTCCCTAGGCCATTCTGGTTAAGCGTTTGGAGCAGCAGAATTGCGAAAAATTTTATTGCCTTCTCAACCATTTCTTGGCTTCAAAGTCCCATATCTCGCGAACGGATTGACCTATCCCAAAAATTCCTATTGCATCTGAAAGTAGAAACTCGCCCCATTACAACGGTATGTGTATTTTTTCCCTAGGCCATTCTGGTTAAGCGTTTGGAGCAGCAGAATTGCGAAAAATTTCTTGCCTTCTCAACCATTTCTTGGCTTCAAACTCCCATATCTCGCGAACGGATTGACCTAACCCAAAAATTCCTATGGCATCTGAAAGTCGGAACTCACCCGATTACAACGGTATGTGTATTTTCTCCCTAGGCCATTCTGGTTAAGCGTTTGGAGCAGCAGAATTGCGAAAAATTTGTTGTCTTCTCAACCATTTCTTAGATTCAAACTCCCATATCTCGCGAACGGATTGACGTAACCCAGAAGTTCCTGCTGCGTCTGAAAGTAGAAACTCGCCCGATTACAACGGTATGTGTATTTTTTCCCTAGGCCATTCTGGTTAAGCGTTTGGAGCAGCAGAATTGTGAAAGATTTTTTGCCTTCTCTACCATTTCTTGGCTTCAAACTCCCATATCTCGCGAACGGATTGACCTAACCCAAAAATTCCTATTGCATCTGAAAGTAGAAACTCGCCCGATTACAACGGAATGTGTATTTTTTCCCTAGGCTATTCTGCTGAAGCGTTTGGAGCAGCAGAATTGCGAAAAATTTTTTGCCTTCTCAACCATTTCTTGGCTTCAAACTCCCATATCTCGCGAACGGATTGACCTAACTCAAAAATTCCTGTTCCGTCTGAAAGTAGAAACTCGCCCGGTTACAACGGTATGTGTATTTTTTCCCTAGGCCATTCTGGTTAAGCGTTTGGAGCAGCAGAATTGCGAAAAATTTTTTGCCTTCTCAACCATTTCTTGTTTTCAAACTCCCATATCTCGCGAACGGATTGACCTAACCCAAAAATTCCTATTGCATCTGAATGTAGAAACTCTCCCGATTACAGCGGTATTTGTATTTTTTCCCTAGGCCGTTCTGGTTAAGCGTTTGGAGCAGCAGAAGTGCGAAAAATTTGTTGTCTTCTCAACCATTTCTTAGCTTCAAACTCCCATATCTCGCGAACGGATTGACCTAACCCAAAAGTTCCTGTTGCATGTGAAAGTAGAAACTCGCCCGATTACAACGGTATGTGTATTTTTTCCCTAGGCCATTCTGGTTAAGCGTTCGGAGCAGCAGAATTGCGAAAAATTTTTTGCCTTCTCAACGATTTCTTGTCTTCAATCTCCCATATCTCGCGAACGGATTGACCTAACCCAAAAATTCCTATTGCATCTGAAAGTAGAAACTCGCCCGATTACAACGGTATGTGTATTTTTTCCCTAGGCCATTCTGGTTAAGCGTTTGAAGCAGCAGAATTGCGAAAAATTTTTTGCCTTCTCAACCATTTCTTGGCTTCAAACTCCCATATCTCGCGAACGGATTGACCTAACCCAAAAATTCCTATTGCATCTGAAAGTAGAAACTCGCCCGATTACAACGGTATGTGTATTTTTTCCCTAGGCCATTCTGGTTAAGCGTTTGGAGCAGCAGAATTGTGAAAAATTTTTTGCCTTCTCTACCATTTCTTGGCTTCAAACTCCCATATCTCGCGAACGGATTGACCTAACCCATAAATTCCTATTGCATCTGAAAGTAGAAACTCGCCCGATTACAACGGTATGTGTATTTTTTCCCTAGGCCATTCTGGTTAAGCGTATGGAGCAGCAGAATTGCGAAAAATTTCTTGCCTTCTCAACCATTTCTTGGCTTCAAACTCCCATATCTCGCGAACGGATTGACCTAACCCAAAAATTCCTATGGCATCTGAAAGTCGAAACTCACCCGATTACAACGGTATGTGTATTTTCTCCCTAGGCCATTCTGGTTAAGCGTTTGGAGCAGCAGAAGTGCGAAAAATTTGTTGTCTTCTCAACCATTTCTTAGCTTCAAACTCCCATATCTCGCGAATGGATTGACGTAACCCAAAAATTCCTGTTGCACCTCAAAGTAGAAACTCGCCCGATTACAACGGTATGTGTATTTTTTCCATAGGCCGTTCTGGTTAAGCGTTTGGAGCAGCAGAATTGCGAAAAATTTTTTGCCTTCTCAACCATTTCTTGTCTTCAAACTCCCATATCTCGCGAACGGATTGACCTAACCCAAAAAATTCCTATTGCATCTGAAAGTAGAAACTCGCCCGATTACAACGGTATTTCTATTTATTCCCTAGGCCATTCTGGTTAAGCGTTTGGAGCAGCAGAATAGCGAAAAATTTTTTGCCTTCTCAACCATTTCTTGGCTTCAAAGTCCCATATCTCGCGAACGGATTGACCTAACCCAAAAATTCCTATTGCATCTGAAAGTAGAAACTCGCCCGATTACAGCGGTATGTGTATTTTTTCCCTAGGCCATTCTGGTTAAGCGTTTGGAGCAGCAGAATTGTGAAAAATTTCTCGCCTTCTCAACCATTTCTTGGCTTCAAACTCCCATATCTCGCGAACGGATTGACCTAACCCAAAAATTCCTATTGCATCTGAAAGTAGAAACTCGCCCGATTACAACGGTATGTGTATTTTTTCCCTAGGCCATTCTGGTTAAGCGTTTGGAGCAGCAGAATTGCGAAAAATTTTTTGCCTTCTCAACGATTTCTTGTCTTCAAACTCCCATATCTCGCGAACGGATTGACCTAATCCAAAAATTCCTATTGCATCTGAAAGTAGAAACTCGCCCGATTACAACGGTATGTGTATTTTTTCCCTAGGCCATTCTGGTTAAGCGTCTGAAGCAGCAGAATTGCGAAAAATTTTTTGCCTTCTCAACCATTTCTTAGCTTCAAACTCCCAAATCTCGCGAACGGATTGACGTCACCCAAAAATTCCTGTTGCATCTGAAAGTAGAAACTCGCCCGATTACAACGGTATGTGTATTTTTTCCCTAGGCCATTCTGGTTAAGCGTTTGGAGCAGCGGAATTGCGAAAAATTTTTTGCCTTCTCAACGATTTCTTGTCTTCAAACTCCCATATCTCGCGAACGGATTGACCTAACCCAAAAATTCCTATTGCATCTGAAAGTAGAAACTCGCCCCATTACAACGGTATGTGTATTTTTCCCCTAGGCCATTCTGGTTAAGCGTTTGGAGCAGCAGAATTGCGAAAAATTTCTTGCCTTCTCAACCATTTCTTGGCTTCAAACTCCCATATCTCGCGAACGGATTGACCTAACCCAAAAATTCCTATGGCATCTGAAAGTCGAAACTCACCCGATTACAACGGTATGTGTATTTTTTCCCTAGGCCATTCTGGTTAAGCGTGCGGAGCAGCAGAATTGCGAAAAATTTTTTGCCTTCTCTACCATTTCTTGTCTTCAAACTCCCATATCTCGCGAACGGATTGACCTAACCCAAAAATTCCTATTGCATCTGAAAGTAGAAACTCGCCCGATTACAACGGTATGTGTATTTTTTCCCTAGGCCATTCTGGTTAAGCGTTTGGAGCAGCAGAATTGCGAAAATTTTTTGCCTTCTCAACCATTTCTTGGCTTCAAAGTCCCATATCTCGCGAACGGATTGACCTAACCCAAAAATTCCTATTGCATCTGAAAGTAGAAACTCGCCCGATTACAACGGCATGTGTATTTTTTCCCTAGGCCATTCTGGTTAAGCGTTTGGAGCAGCAGAATTGCGAAAAATTTTTTGCCTTCTCAACCATTTCTTGGCTTCAAAGACCCATATCTCGCGAACGGATTGACCTAACCCAAAAATTCCTATTGCATCTGAAAGTAGAAACTCGCCCGATTACAAAGGTATGTGTATTTTTTCCCTAGGCCATTCTGGTTAAGCGTTTGATGCAGCAGAATTGCGAAAAATTTTTTGCCTTCTCAACCATTTCTTGGCTTCAAAGTCCCATATCTCGCGAACGGATTGACCTAACCCAAAAATTCCTATTGCATCTGAAAGTAGAAACTCGCCCGATTACAAAGGTATGTGTATTTTTTCCCTAGGCCATTCTGGTTAAGCGTTTGATGCAGCAGAATTGCGAGAAATTGTATGCCTTCTCAACCATTTCCTAGCTTCAAAGTCCCATATCTCGCGAACGGATTGACCAAACCCAAAAATTCCTGCTGCGTCTGAAAGTAGAAACTCGCCCGATTACAACGGTATGTGTATTTTTTCCCTAGGCCATTCTGGTTAAGCGTTTGGAGCAGCAGAATTGCGAAAAATTTTTTGCCTTCTCAACCATTTCTTGGCTTCAAAGTCCCATATCTCGCGAACGGATTGACCTAACCCAAAAATTCCTATTGCATCTGAAAGTAGAAACTCGCCCGATTACAACGGCATGTGTATTTTTTCCCTAGGCCATTCTGGTTAAGCGTTTGGAGCAGCAGAATTGCGAAAAATTTCTTGCCTTCTCAACCATTTCTTGGCTTCAAACTCCCATATCTCGCGAACGGATTGACCTAACCCAAAAATTCCTATGGCATCTGAAAGTTGAAACTCACCCGATTACAACGGTATGTGTATTTTTTCCCTAGGCCATTCTGGTTAAGCGTTCGGAGCAGCAGAATTGCGAAAAATTTTTTGCCTTCTCTACCATTTCTTGTCTTCAAACTCCCATATCTCGCGAACGGATTGACCTAACCCAAAAATTCCTATTGCATCTGAAATAGAAACTCGCCCGATTACAACGGTATGTGTATTTTTTCCCTAGGCCATTCTGGTTAAGCGTTTGGAGCAGCAGAATTGCGAAAAATTTTTTGCCTTCTCAACCATTTCTTGGCTTCAAAGTCCCATATCTCGCGAATGGATTGACCTAACCCAAAAATTCCTATTGCATCTGAAAGTAGAAACTCGCCCGATTACAACGGCATGTGTATTTTTTCCCTAGGCCATTCTGGTTAAGCGTTTGGAGCAGCAGAATTGCGAAAAATTTTTTGCCTTCTGAACCATTTCTTGGCTTCAAACTCCCATATCTCGCGAACGGATTGACCTAACCCAAAAATTCCTATGGCATCTGAAAGTAGAAACTCGCCCGATTACAACGGTATGTGTATTTTTTCCCTAGGCTATTCTGGTTAAGCGTTTGGCGCAGCAGAATTGCGAGAAATTGTATGCCTTCTCAACCATTTCTTGGCTTCAAAGTCCCATATCTCGCGAACGGATTGACCTAACCCAAAAATTCCTATTGCATCTGAAAGTAGAAACTCGCCCGATTACAACGGCATGTGTATTTTTTCCCTAGGCCATTCTGGTTAAGCGTTTGGAGCAGCAGAATTGCGAAAAAATTTTTGCCTTCTCAACCATTTCTTGGCTTCAAACTCCCATATCTCGCGAACGGATTGACCTAACCCAAAAATTCCTATGTCATCTGAAAGTAGAAACTCGCCCGATTACAACGGTATGTGTATTTTTTCCCTAGGCCATTCTGGTTAAGCGTTTGGCGCAGCAGAATTGCGAGAAATTGTATGCCTTCTCAACCATTTCTTAGCTTCAAAGTCCCATATCTCGCGAACGGATTGACCTAACCCAAAAATTCCTATTGCATCTGAAAGTAGAAACTCGTTCGATTACAACGGTATGTGTATTTTTTCCCTAGGCCATTCTGGTTAAGCGATTGGAGCAGCAGAAGTGCGAAAAAATTTTTGTCTTCTCAACCATTTCTTAGCTTCAAACTCCCATATCTCGCGAACGCATTGACCTAACCCAAAAATTCCTATTGCATCTGAAAGTAGAAACTCGCCCCATTACAACGGTATGTGTATTTTTTCCCTAGGCCATTCTGGTTAAGCGTTTGGCGCAGCAGAATTGCGAGAAATTGTATGCCTTCTCAACCATTTCTTAGCTTCAAACTCCCATATCTCGCGAACGGATTGACCTAACCCAAAAATTCCTATTGCATCTGAAAGTAGAAACTCGCCCGATTACAACGGTATGTGTATTTTTTCCCTAGGCCATTCTGGTTAAGCGTTTGGAGCAGCAGAATTGCGAAAAATTTTTTGCCTTCTCAACGATTTCTTGTCTTCAAACTCCCATATCTCGCGAACGGATTGACCTAATCCAAAAATTCCTATTGCATCTGAAAGTAGAAACTCGCCCGATTACAACGGTATGTGTATTTTTTCCCTAGGCCATTCTGGTTAAGCGTCTGAAGCAGCAGAATTGCGAAAAATTTTTTGCCTTCTCAACCATTTCTTAGCTTCAAACTCCCAAATCTCGCGAACGGATTGACGTCACCCAAAAATTCCTGTTGCATCTGAAAGTAGAAACTCGCCCGATTACAACGGTATGTGTATTTTTTCCCTAGGCCATTCTGGTTAAGCGTTTGGAGCAGCGGAATTGCGAAAAATTTTTTGCCTTCTCAACGATTTCTTGTCTTCAAACTCCCATATCTCGCGAACGGATTGACCTAACCCAAAAATTCCTATTGCATCTGAAAGTAGAAACTCGCCCCATTACAACGGTATGTGTATTTTTTCCCTAGGCCATTCTGGTTAAGCGTTTGGAGCAGCAGAATTGCGAAAAATTTCTTGCCTTCTCAACCATTTCTTGGCTTCAAACTCCCATATCTCGCGAACGGATTGACCTAACCCAAAAATTCCTATGGCATCTGAAAGTCGAAACTCACCCGATTACAACGGTATGTGTATTTTTTCCCTAGGCCATTCTGGTTAAGCGTGCGGAGCAGCAGAATTGCGAAAAATTTTTTGCCTTCTCTACCATTTCTTGTCTTCAAACTCCCATATCTCGCGAACGGATTGACCTAACCCAAAAATTCCTATTGCATCTGAAAGTAGAAACTCGCCCGATTACAACGGTATGTGTATTTTTTCCCTAGGCCATTCTGGTTAAGCGTTTGGAGCAGCAGAATTGCGAAAAATTTTTTGCCTTCTCAACCATTTCTTGGCTTCAAACTCCCATATCTCGCGAACGGATTGACCTAACCCAAAAATTTCTATTGCATCTGAAAGTAGAAACTCGCCCGATTACAACGGTATGTGTATTTTTTCCCTAGGCCATTCTGGTTAAGCGTTTGGAGCAGCAGAATTGCGAGAAATTGTATGCCTTCTCAACCATTTCTTAGCTTCAAAGTCCCATATCTCGCGAACGGATTGACCAAACCCAAAAATTCCTGCTGCGTCTGAAAGTAGAAACTCGCCCGATTACAACGGTATGTGTATTTTTTCCCTAGGCCATTCTGGTTAAGCGTTTGGAGCAGCAGAATTGCGAAAAATTTTTTGCCTTCTCAACCATTTCTTGGCTTCAAAGTCCCATATCTCGCGAACGGATTGACCTAACCCAAAAATTCCTATTGCATCTGAAAGTAGAAACTCGCCCGATTACAACGGCATGTGTATTTTTTCCCTAGGCCATTCTGGTTAAGCGTTTGGAGCAGCAGAATTGCGAAAAATTTCTTGCCTTCTCAACCATTTCTTGGCTTCAAACTCCCATATCTCGCGAACGGATTGACCTAACCCAAAAATTCCTATGGCATCTGAAAGTTGAAACTCACCCGATTACAACGGTATGTGTATTTTTTCCCTAGGCCATTCTGGTTAAGCGTTCGGAGCAGGAGAATTGCGAAAAATTTTTTGCCTTCTCTACCATTTCTTGTCTTCAAACTCCCATATCTCGCGAACGGATTGACCTAACCCAAAAATTCCTATTGCATCTGAAAGTAGAAACTCGCCCGATTACAACGGTATGTGTATTTTTTCCCTAGGCCATTCTGGTTAAGCGTTTGGAGCAGCAGAATTGCGAAAAATTTTTTGCCTTCTCAACCATTTCTTGGCTTCAAAGTCCCATATCTCGCGAATGGATTGACCTAACCCAAAAATTCCTATTGCAACTGAAAGTAGAAACTCGCCCGATTACAACGGCATGTGTATTTTTTCCCTAGGCCATTCTGGTTAAGCGTTTGGAGCAGCAGAATTGCGAAAAAATTTTTGCCTTCTCAACCATTTCTTGGCTTCAAACTCCCATATCTCGCGAACGGATTGACCTAACCCAAAAATTCCTATGGCATCTGAAAGTAGAAACTCGCCCGATTACAACGGTATGTGTATTTTTTCCCTAGGCCATTCTGGTTAAGCGTTTGGCGCAGCAGAATTGTGAGAAATTGTATGCCTTCTCAACCATTTCTTGGCTTCAAAGTCCCATATCTCGCGAACGGATTGACCTAACCCAAAAATTCCTATTGCATCTGAAAGTAGAAACTCGCCCGATTACAACGGCATGTGTATTTTTTCCCTAGGCCATTCTGGTTAAGCGTTTGGAGCAGCAGAATTGCGAAAAAATTTTTGCCTTCTCAACCATTTCTTGGCTTCAAACTCCCATATCTCGCGAACGGATTGACCTAACCCAAAAATTCCTATGGCATCTGAAAGTAGAAACTCGCCCGATTACAACGGTATGTGTATTTTTTCCCTAGGCCATTCTGGTTAAGCGTTTGGCGCAGCAGAATTGCGAGAAATTGTATGCCTTCTCAACCATTTCTTAGCTTCAAAGTCCCATATCTCGCGAACGGATTGACCTAACCCAAAAATTCCTATTGCATCTGAAAGTAGAAACTCGCTCGATTACAACGGTATGTGTATTTTTTCCCTAGGCCATTCTGGTTAAGCGTTTGGAGCAGCGGAATAGCGAAAAATTTTTTGCCTTCTCAACGATTTCTTGTCTTCAAACTCCCATATCTCGCGAACGGATTGACCTAACCCAAAAATTCCTATTGCATCTGAAAGTAGAAACTCGCCCCATTACAACGGTATGTGTATTTCTTCCCTAGGCCATTCTGGTTAAGCGTTTGGAGCAGCAGAGTTGCGAAAAATTTCTTGCCTTCTCAACCATTTCTTGGCTTCAAACTCCCATATCTCGCGAACGGATTGACCTAACCCAAAAATTCCTATGGCATCTGAAAGTAGAAACTCGCCCGATTACAACGGTATGTGTATTTTTTCCCTAGGCCATTCTGGTTAAGCGTTTGGCGCAGCAGAATTGCGAGAAATTGTATGCCTTCTCAACCATTTCTTAGCTTCAAAGTCCCATATCTCGCGAACGGATTGACCTAACCCAAAAATTCCTATTGCATCTGAAAGTAGAAACTCGCTCGATTACAACGGTATGTGTATTTTTTCCCTAGGCCATTCTGGTTAAGCGTTTGGAGCAGCAGAATTGCGAAAAATGTTTTGCCTTCTCAACCATTTCTTGGCTTCAAACTCCCATATCTCGCGAACGGATTGACCTAACCCAAAAATTCCTATTGCATCTGAAAGTAGAAACTCGCCCGATTACAGCGGTATGTGTATTTTTTCCCTAGGCCATTCTGGTTAAGCGTTTGGAGCAGCAGAATTGTGAAAAATTTCTCGCCTTCTCAACCATTTCTTGGCTTCAAACTCCCATATCTCGCGAACGGATTGACCTAACCCAAAAATTCCTATTGCATCTGAAAGTAGAAACTCGCCCGATTACAACGGTATGTGTATTTTTTCCCTAGGCCATTCTGGTTAAGCGTTTGGAGCAGCAGAATTGCGAAAAATTTTTTGCCTTCTCAACGATTTCTTGTCTTCAAACTCCCATATCTCGCGAACGGATTGACCTAATCCAAAAATTCCTATTGCATCTGAAAGTAGAAACTCGCCCGATTACAACGGTATGTGTATTTTTTCCCTAGGCCATTCTGGTTAAGCGTCTGAAGCAGCAGAATTGCGAAAATTTTTTTGCCTTCTCAACCATTTCTTAGCTTCAAACTCCCAAATCTCGCGAACGGATTGACGTCACCCAAAAATTCCTGTTGCATCTGAAAGTAGAAACTCGCCCGATTACAACGGTATGTGTATTTTTTCCCTAGGCCATTCTAGTTAAGCGTTTGGAGCAGCGGAATTGCGAAAAATTTTTTGCCTTCTCAACGATTTCTTGTCTTCAAACTCCCATATCTCGCGAACGGATTGACCTAACCCAAAAATTCCTATTGCATCTGAAAGTAGAAACTCGCCCCATTACAACGGTATGTGTATTTTTTCCCTAGGCCATTCTGGTTAAGCGTTTGGAGCAGCAGAATTGCGAAAAATTTCTTGCCTTCTCAACCATTTCTTGGCTTCAAACTCCCATATCTCGCGAACGGATTGACCTAACCCAAAAATTCCTATGGCATCTGAAAGTCGAAACTCACCCGATTACAACGGTATGTGTATTTTTTCCCTAGGCCATTCTGGTTAAGCGTGCGGAGCAGCAGAATTGCGAAAAATTTTTTGCCTTCTCTACCATTTCTTGTCTTCAAACTCCCATATCTCGCGAACGGATTGACCTAACCCAAAAATTCCTATTGCATCTGAAAGTAGAAACTCGCCCGATTACAACGGTATGTGTATTTTTTCCCTAGGCCATTCTGGTTAAGCGTTTGGAGCAGCAGAATTGCGAAAAATTTTTTGCCTTCTCAACCATTTCTTGGCTTCAAACTCCCATATCTCGCGAACGGATTGACCTAACCCAAAAATTTCTATTGCATCTGAAAGTAGAAACTCGCCCGATTACAACGGTATGTGTATTTTTTCCCTAGGCCATTCTGGTTAAGCGTTTGGAGCAGCAGAATTGCGAGAAATTGTATGCCTTCTCAACCATTTCTTAGCTTCAAAGTCCCATATCTCGCGAACGGATTGACCAAACCCAAAAATTCCTGCTGCGTCTGAAAGTAGAAACTCGCCCGATTACAACGGTATGTGTATTTTTTCCCTAGGCCATTCTGGTTAAGCGTTTGGAGCAGCAGAATTGCGAAAAATTTTTTGCCTTCTCAACCATTTCTTGGCTTCAAAGTCCCATATCTCGCGAACGGATTGACCTAACCCAAAAATTCCTATTGCATCTGAAAGTAGAAACTCGCCCGATTACAACGGCATGTGTATTTTTTCCCTAGGCCATTCTGGTTAAGCGTTTGGAGCAGCAGAATTGCGAAAAATTTCTTGCCTTCTCAACCATTTCTTGGCTTCAAACTCCCATATCTCGCGAACGGATTGACCTAACCCAAAAATTCCTATGGCATCTGAAAGTTGAAACTCACCCGATTACAACGGTATGTGTATTTTTTCCCTAGGCCATTCTGGTTAAGCGTTCGGAGCAGCAGAATTGCGAAAAATTTTTTGCCTTCTCTACCATTTCTTGTCTTCAAACTCCCATATCTCGCGAACGGATTGACCTAACCCAAAAATTCCTATTGCATCTGAAAGTAGAAACTCGCCCGATTACAACGGTATGTGTATTTTTTCCCTAGGCCATTCTGGTTAAGCGTTTGGAGCAGCAGAATTGCGAAAAATTTTTTGCCTTCTCAACCATTTCTTGGCTTCAAAGTCCCATATCTCGCGAATGGATTGACCTAACCCAAAAATTCCTATTGCAACTGAAAGTAGAAACTCGCCCGATTACAACGGCATGTGTATTTTTTCCCTAGGCCATTCTGGTTAAGCGTTTGGAGCAGCAGAATTGCGAAAAAATTTTTGCCTTCTCAACCATTTCTTGGCTTCAAACTCCCATATCTCGCGAACGGATTGACCTAACCCAAAAATTCCTATGGCATCTGAAAGTAGAAACTCGCCCGATTACAACGGTATGTGTATTTTTTCCCTAGGCCATTCTGGTTAAGCGTTTGGCGCAGCAGAATTGCGAGAAATTGTATGCCTTCTCAACCATTTCTTGGCTTCAAAGTCCCATATCTCGCGAACGGATTGACCTAACCCAAAAATTCCTATTGCATCTGAAAGTAGAAACTCGCCCGATTACAACGGCATGTGTATTTTTTCCCTAGGCCATTCTGGTTAAGCGTTTGGAGCAGCAGAATTGCGAAAAAATTTTTGCCTTCTCAACCATTTCTTGGCTTCAAACTCCCATATCTCGCGAACGGATTGACCTAACCCAAAAATTCCTATGGCATCTGAAAGTAGAAACTCGCCCGATTACAACGGTATGTGTATTTTTTCCCTAGGCCATTCTGGTTAAGCGTTTGGCGCAGCAGAATTGCGAGAAATTGTATGCCTTCTCAACCATTTCTTAGCTTCAAAGTCCCATATCTCGCGAACGGATTGACCTAACCCAAAAATTCCTATTGCATCTGAAAGTAGAAACTCGCTCGATTACAACGGTATGTGTATTTTTTCCCTAGGCCATTCTGGTTAAGCGTTTGGAGCAGCAGAATTGCGAAAAATGTTTTGCCTTCTCAACCATTTCTTGGCTTCAAACTCCCATATCTCGCGAACGGATTGACCTAACCCAAAAATTCCTATTGCATCTGAAAGTAAAAACTCGTTCGATTACAACGGTATGTGTATTTTTTCCCTAGGCCATTCTGGTTAAGCGATTGGAGCAGCAGAAGTGCGAAAAAATTTTTGTCTTCTCAACCATTTCTTAGCTTCAAACTCCCATATCTCGCGAACGCATTGACCTAACCCAAAAATTCCTATTGCATCTGAAAGTAGAAACTCTCCCCATTACAACGGTATGTGTATTTTTTCCCGAGGCCATTCTGGTTAAGCGTTTGGAGCAGCAGAATTGCGAGAAATTGTATGCCTTCTCAACCATTTCTTAGCTTCAAAGTCCCATATCTCGCGAACGGATTGACCTAACCCAAAAATTCCTATTGCATCTGAAAGTAGAAACTCGCCCCATTACAACGGTATGTGTATTTTTTCCCTAGGCCATTCTGGTTAAGCGTTTGGAGCAGCAGAATTGCGAAAAATTTCTTGCCTTCTCAACCATTTCTTGGCTTCAAACTCCCATATCTCGCGAACGGATTGACCTAACCCAAAAATTCCTATGGCATCTGAAAGTCGAAACTCACCCGATTACAACGGTATGTGTATTTTTTCCCTAGGCCATTCTGGTTAAGCGTGCGGAGCAGCAGAATTGCGAAAAATTTTTTGCCTTCTCTACCATTTCTTAGCTTCAAACTCCCATATCTCGCGAACGGATTGACCTAACCCAAAAATTCCTATTGCATCTGAAAGTAGAAACTCGCCCGATTACAACGGTATGTGTATTTTTTCCCTAGGCCATTCTGGTTAAGCGTTTGGAGCAGCAGAATTGCGAAAAATTTTTTGCCTTCTCAGCCATTTCTTGGCTTCAAAGTCCCATATCTCGCGAACGGATTGACCTAACCCAAAAATTCCTATTGCATCTGAAAGTAGAAACTCGCCCGATTACAAAGGTATGTGTATTTTTTCCCTAGGCCATTCTGGTTAAGCGTTTGATGCAGCAGAATTGCGAAAAATTTTTTGCCTTCTCAACCATTTCTTGGCTTCAAACTCCCATATCTCGCGAACGGATTGACCAAACCCAAAAATTCCTGCTGCGTCTGAAAGTAGAAACTCGCCCGATTACAACGGTATGTGTATTTTTTCCCTAGGCCATTCTGGTTAAGCGTTTGGAGCAGCAGAATTGCGAAAAATTTTTTGCCTTCTCAACCATTTCTTGGCTTCAAAGTCCCATATCTCGCGAACGGATTGACCTAACCCAAAAATTCCTATTGCATCTGAAAGTAGAAACTCGCCCGATTACAACGGCATGTGTATTTTTTCCCTAGGCCATTCTGGTTAAGCGTTTGGAGCAGCAGAATTGCGAAAAATTTCTTGCCTTCTCAACCATTTCTTGGCTTCAAACTCCCATATCTCGCGAACGGATTGACCTAACCCAAAAATTCCTATGGCATCTGAAAGTTGAAACTCACCCGATTACAACGGTATGTGTATTTTTTCCCTAGGCCATTCTGGTTAAGCATTCGGAGCAGCAGAATTGCGAAAATTTTTTGCCTTCTCTACCATTTCTTGTCTTCAAACTCCCATATCTCGCGAACGGATTGACCTAACCCAAAAATTCCTATTGCATCTGAAAGTAGAAACTCGCCCGATTACAACGGTATGTGTATTTTTTCCCTAGGCCATTCTGGTTAAGCGTTTGGAGCAGCAGAATTGCGAAAAATTTTTTGCCTTCTCAACCATTTCTTGGCTTCAAAGTCCCATATCTCGCGAATGGATTGACCTAACCCAAAAATTCCTATTGCATCTGAAAGTAGAAACTCGCCCGATTACAACGGCATGTGTATTTTTTCCCTAGGCCATTCTGGTTAAGCGTTTGGAGCAGCAGAATTGCAAAAAATTTTTTGCCTTCTCAACCATTTCGTGGCTTCAAACTCCCATATCTCGCGAACGGATTGACCTAACCCAAAAATTCCTATGGCATCTGAAAGTAGAAACTCGCCCGATTACAACGGTATGTGTATTTTTTCCCTAGGCCATTCTGGTTAAGTGTTTGGCGCAGCAGAATTGCGAGAAATTGTATGCCTTCTCAACCATTTCTTGGCTTCAAAGTCCCATATCTCGCGAACGGATTGACCTAACCCAAAAATTCCTATTGCATCTGAAAGTAGATACTCGCCCGATTACAACGGCATGTGTATTTTTTCCCTAGGCCATTCTGGTTAAGCGTTTGGAGCAGCAGAATTGCGAAAAAATTTTTGCCTTCTCAACCATTTCTTGGCTTCAAACTCCCATATCTCGCGAACGGATTGACCTAACCCAAAAATTCCTATGGCATCTGAAAGTAGAAACTCGCCCGATTACAACGGTATGTGTATTTTTTCCCTAGGCCATTCTGGTTAAGCGTTTGGCGCAGCAGAATTGCGAGAAATTGTATGCCTTCTCAACCATTTCTTAGCTTCAAAGTCCCATATCTCGCGAACGGATTGACCTAACCCAAAAATTCCTATTGCATCTGAAAGTAGAAACTCTCCCCATTACAACGGTATGTGTATTTTTTCCCGAGGCCATTCTGGTTAAGCGTTTGGAGCAGCAGAATTGCGAGAAATTGTATGCCTTCTCAACCATTTCTTAGCTTCAAAGTCCCATATCTCGCGAACGGATTGACCAAACCCAAAAATTCCTGCTGCGTCTGAAAGTAGAAACTCGCCCGATTACAACGGTATGCGTATTTTTTCCCTAGGCAATTCTGGTTAAGCGTTTGGAGCAGCAGAATTGCGAAAAATTTTTTGCCTTCTCCACCATTTCTTGGCTTCAAAGTCCCATATCTCGCGAACGGATTGACCTAACCCAAAAATTCCTATTGCATCTGTATGTAGAAACTCTCCCGATTACAGCGGTATTTGTATTTTTTCCCTAGGCCGTTCTGGTTAAGCGTTTGGAGCAGCAGAAGTGCGAAAAATTTGTTGTCTTCTCAACCATTTCTTAGCTTCAAACTCCCATATCTCGCGAACGGATTGACGTAACCCAAAGATTCCTGTTGCATCTGAAAGTAGAAACTCGCCCGATTACAACGGTATGTGTATTTTTTCCCTAGGCCATTCTGGTTAAGCGTTTGGAGCAGCAGAATTGCGAAAAATTTTTTGCCTTCTCAACCATTTGTTGTCTTCAAACTCCCATATCTCGCGAACGGATTGACCTAACCCAAAAATTCCTATTGCATCTGAAAGTAGAAACTCGCCCGATTACAAAGGTATGTGTATTTTTTCCCTAGGCCATTCTGGTTAAGCGTTTGATGCAGCAGAATTGCGAAAAATTTTTTGCCTTCTCAACCATTTCTTGGCTTCAAACTCCCATATCTCGCGAACGGATTGACCTAACCCAAAAATTCCTATTCCATCTGAAAGTAGAAACTCGCCCGATTACAACGGTATGTGTATTTTTTCCCTAGGCCATTCTGGTTAAGCGTCTGAAGCAGCAGAATTGCGAAATATTTTTTGCCTTCTCAACCATTTCTTAGCTTCAAACTCCCAAATCTCGCGAACGGATTGACGTCACCCAAAAATTCCTGTTGCATCTGAAAGTAGAAACTCGCCCGATTACAACGGTATGTGTATTTTTCCCCTAGGCCATTCTGGTTAAGCGTTTGGAGCAGCGGAATAGCGAAAAATTTTTTGCCTTCTCAACGATTTCTTGTCTTCAAACTCCCATATCTCGCGAACGGATTGACCTAACCCAAAAATTCCTATTGCATCTGAAAGTAGAAACTCGCCCCATTACAACGGTATGTGTATTTCTTCCCTAGGCCATTCTGGTTAAGCGTTTGGAGCAGCAGAATTGCGAAAAATTTCTTGCCTTCTCAACCATTTCTTGGCTTCAAACTCCCATATCTCGCGAACGGATTGACCTAACCCAAAAATTCCTATGGCATCTGAAAGTCGAAACTCACCCGATTACAACGGTATGTGAATTTTTTCCCTAGGCCATTCTGGTTAAGCGTTCGGAGCAGCAGAATTGCGAAAAATTTTTTGCCTTCTCTACCATTTCTTGTCTTCAAACTCCCATATCTCGCGAACGGATTGACCTAACCCAAAAATTCCTATTGCATCTGAAAGTAGAAACTCGCCCGATTACAACGGTATGTGTATTTTTTCCCTAGGCCATTCTGGTTAAGCGTTTGGAGCAGCAGAATTGCGAAAAATTTTTTGCCTTCTCAACCATTTCTTGGCTTCAAAGTCCCATATCTCGCGAACGGATTGACCTAACCCAAAAATTCCTATTGCATCTGAAAGTAGAAACTCGCCCGATTACAACGGCATGTGTATTTTTTCCCTAGGCCATTCTGGTTAAGCGTTTGGAGCAGCAGAATTGCGAAAAATTTCTTGCCTTCCCAACCATTTCTTGGCTTCAAACTCCCATATCTCGCGAACGGATTGACCTAACCCAAAAATTCCTATGTTATCTGAAAGTCGAAACTCACCCGATTACAACGGTATGTGTATTTTTTCCCTAGGCCATTCTGGTTAAGCGTTCGGAGCAGCAGAATTGCGAAAAATTTTTTGCCTTCTCTACCATTTCTTGTCTTCAAACTCCCATATCTCGCGAACGGATTGACCTAACCCAAAAATTCCTATTGCATCTGAAAGTAGAAACTCGCCCGATTACAACGGTATGTGTATTTTTTCCCTAGGCCATTCTGGTTAAGCGTTTGGAGCAGCAGAATTGCGAAAAATTTTTTGCCTTCTCAACCATTTCTTGGCTTCAAAGTCCCATATCTCGCGAACGGATTGACCTAACCCAAAAATTCCTATTGCATCTGAAAGTAGAAACTCGCCCGATTACAACGGCATGTGTATTTTTTCCCTAGGCCATTCTGGTTAAGCGTTTGGAGCAGCAGAATTGCGAAAAATTTTTTGCCTTCTCAACCATTTCTGGGCTTCAAACTCCCATATCTCGCGAACGGATTGACCTAACCCAAAAATTCCTATGGCATCTGAAAGTAGAAACTCGCCCGATTACAACGGTATGTGTATTTTTTCCCTAGGCCATTCTGGTTAAGCGTTTGGCGCAGCAGAATTGCGAGAAATTGTATGCCTTCTCAACCATTTCTTGGCTTCAAAGTCCCATATCTCGCGAACGGATTGACCTAACCCAAAAATTCCTATTGCATCTGAAAGTAGAAACTCGCCCGATTACAACGGCATGTGTATTTTTTCCCTAGGCCATTCTGGTTAAGCGTTTGGAGCAGCAGAATTGCGAAAAATTTTTTGCCTTCTCAACCATTTCTTGGCTTCAAACTCCCATATCTCGCGAACGGATTGACCTAACCCAAAAATTCCTATGGCATCTGAAAGTAGAAACTCGCCCGATTACAACGGTATGTGTATTTTTTCCCTAGGCCATTCTGGTTAAGCGTTTGGCGCAGCAGAATTGCGAGAAATTGTATGCCTTCTCAACCATTTCTTAGCTTCAAAGTCCCATATCTCGCGAACGGATTGACCTAACCCAAAAATTCCTGCTGCGTCTGAAAGTAGAAACTCGCCCGATTACAACGGTATGCGTATTTTTTCCCTAGGCCATTCTGGTTAAGCGTTTGGAGCAGCAGAATTGCGAAAAATTTTTTGCCTTCTCAACCATTTCTTGGCTTCAAAGTCCCATATCTCGCGAACGGATTGACCTAACCCAAAAATTCCTATTGCATCTGAAAGTAGAAACTCGCCCGATTACAACGGCATGTGTATTTTTTCCCTAGGCCATTCTGGTTAAGCGTTTGGAGCAGCAGAATTGCGAAAAATTTTTTGCCTTCTCAACCATTTCTTGGCTTCAAAGTCCCATATCTCGCGAACGGATTGACCTAACCCAAAAATTCCTATTGCATCTGAAAGTAGAAACTCGCCCGATTACAACGGCATGTGTATTTTTTCCCTAGGCCATTCTGGTTAAGCGTTTGGAGCAGCAGAATTGCGAAAAATGTTTTGCCTTCTCAACCATTTCTTGGCTTCAAACTCCCATATCTCGCGAACGGATTGACCTAACCCAAAAATTCCTATTGTATCTGAAAGTAAAAACTCGTTCGATTACAACGGTATGTGTATTTTTTCCCTAGGCCATTCTGGTTAAGCGATTGGAGCAGCAGAAGTGCGAAAAAATTTTTGTCTTCTCAACCATTTCTTAGCTTCAAACTCCCATATCTCGCGAACGCATTGACCTAACCCAAAAATTCCTATTGCATCTGAAAGTAGAAACTCTCCCCATTACAACGGTATGTGTATTTTTTCCCGAGGCCATTCTGGTTAAGCGTTTGGAGCAGCAGAATTGCGAGAAATTGTATGCCTTCTCAACCATTTCTTAGCTTCAAAGTCCCATATCTCGCGAACGGATTGACCAAACCCAAAAATTCCTGCTGCGTCTGAAAGTAGAAACTCGCCCGATTACAACGGTATGCGTATTTTTTCCCTAGGCCATTCTGGTTAAGCGTTTGGAGCAGCAGAATTGCGAAAAATTTGTTGCCTTCTCAACCATTTCTTGGCTTCAAAGTCCCATATCTCGCGAACGGATTGACCTAACCCAAAAATTCCTATTGCATCTGTATGTAGAAACTCTCCCGATTATAGCGGTATTTGTATTTTTTCCCTAGGCCGTTCTGGTTAAGCGTTTGGAGCAGCAGAAGTGCGAAAAATTTGTTGTCTTCTCAAACATTTCTTAGCTTCAAACTCCCATATCTCGCGAACGGATTGACGTAACCCAAAGATTCCTGTTGCATCTGAAAGTAGAAACTCGCCCGATTACAACGGTATGTGTATTTTTTCCCTAGGCCATTCTGGTTAAGCGTTTGGAGCAGCAGAATTGCGAAAAATTTTTTGCCTTCTCAACCATTTGTTGTCTTCAAACTCCCATATCTCGCGAACGGATTGACCTAACCCAAAAATTCCTATTGCATCTGAAAGTAGAAACTCGCCCGATTACAAAGGTATGTGTATTTTTTCCCTAGGCCATTCTGGTTAAGCGTTTGATGCAGCAGAATTGCGAAAAATTTTTTGCCTTCTCAACCATTTCTTGGCTTCAAACTCCCATATCTCGCGAACGGATTGACCTAACCCAAAAATTCCTATTGCATCTGAAAGTAGAAACTCGCCCGATTACAACGGTATGTGTATTTTTTCCCTAGGCCATTCTGGTTAAGCGTTTGGAGCAGCAGAATTGCGAGAAATTGTATGCCTTCTCAACCATTTCTTAGCTTCAAAGACCCATATCTCGCGAACGGATTGACCAAACCCAAAAATTCCTGCTGCGTCTGAAAGTAGAAACTCGCCCGATTACAACGGTATGTGTATTTTTTCCCTAGGCCATTCTGGTTAAGCGTTTGGAGCAGCAGAATTGTGAAAGATTTTTTGCCTTCTCTAACATTTCTTGGCTTCAAACTCCCATATCTCGCGAACGGATTGACCTAACCCAAAAATTCCTATTGCATCTGAAGGTAGAAACTCGCCCGATTACAACGGTATGTGTATTTTTTCCCTAGGCTATTCTGCTTAAGCGTTTGGAGCAGCAGAATTGCGAGAAATTGTATGCCTTCTCAACCATTTCTTAGCTTCAAAGTCCCATATCTCGCGAACGGATTGACCAAACCCAAAAATTCCTGCTGCGTCTGAAAGTAGAAACTCGCCCGATTACAACGGTATGTGTATTTTTTCCCTAGGCCATTCTGGTTAAGCTTTGGAGCAGCAGAATTGCGAAAAATTTTTTGCCTTCTCAACCATTTGTTGTCTTCAAACTCCCATATCTCGCGAACGGATTGACCTAACCCAAAAATTCCTATTGCATCTGAAAGTAGAAACTCGCCCGAATACAAAGGTATGTGTATTTTTTCCCTAGGCCATTCTGGTTAAGCGTTTGATGCAGCAGAATTGCGAAAAATTTTTGGCCTTCTCAACCATTTCTTGGCTTCAAACTCCCATATCTCGCGAACGGATTGACCTAACCCAAAAATTCCTATTGCATCTGAAAGTAGAAACTCGCCCGATTACAACGGTATGTGTATTTTTTCCCTAGGCCATTCTGGTTAAGCGTTTGGAGCAGCAGAATTGCGAGAAATTGTATGCCTTCTCAACCATTTCTTAGCTTCAAAGTCCCATATCTCGCGAACGGATTGACCAAACCCAAAAATTCCTGCTGCGTCTGAAAGTAGAAACTCGCCCGATTACAACGGTATGTGTATTTTTTCCCTAGGCCATTCTGGTTAAGCGTTTGGAGCAGCAGAATTGCGAAAAATTTTTTGCCTTCTCAACCATTTCTTGGCTTCAAAGTCCCATATCTCGCGAACGGATTGACCTAACCCAAAAATTCCTATGGCATCTGAAAGTCGAAACTCACCCGATTACAACGGTATGTGAATTTTTTCCCTAGGCCATTCTGGTTAAGCGTTCGGAGCAGCAGAATTGCGAAAAATTTTTTGCCTTCTCTACCATTTCTTGTCTTCAAACTCCCATATCTCGCGAACGGATTGACCTAACCCAAAAATTCCTATTGCATCTGAAAGTAGAAACTCGCCCGATTACAACGGTATGTGTATTTTTTCCCTAGGCCATTCTGGTTAAGCGTTTGGAGCAGCAGAATTGCGAAAAATTTTTTGCCTTCTCAACCATTTCTTGGCTTCAAAGTCCCATATCTCGCGAACGGATTGACCTAACCCAAAAATTCCTATTGCATCTGAAAGTAGAAACTCGCCCGATTACAACGGCATGTGTATTTTTTCCCTAGGCCATTCTGGTTAAGCGTTTGGAGCAGCAGAATTGCGAAAAATTTCTTGCCTTCTCAACCATTTCTTGGCTTCAAACTCCCATATCTCGCGAACGGATTGACCTAACCCAAAAATTCCTATGTTATCTGAAAGTCGAAACTCACCCGATTACAACGGTATGTGTATTTTTTCCCTAGGCCATTCTGGTTAAGCGTTAGGAGCAGCAGAATTGCGAAAAATTTTTTGCCTTCTCTACCATTTCTTGTCTTCAAACTCCCATATCTCGCGAACGGATTGACCTAACCCAAAAATTCCTATTGCATCTGAAAGTAGAAACTCGCCCGATTACAACGGTATGTGTATTTTTTCCCTAGGCCATTCTGGTTAAGCGTTTGGAGCAGCAGAATTGCGAAAAATTTTTTGCCTTCTCAACCATTTCTTGGCTTCAAAGTCCCATATCTCGCGAACGGATTGACCTAACCCAAAAATTCCTATTGCATCTGAAAGTAGAAACTCGCCCGATTACAACGGCATGTGTATTTTTTCCCTAGGCCATTCTGGTTAAGCGTTTGGAGCAGCAGAATTGCGAAAAATTTTTTGCCTTCTCAACCATTTCTTGGCTTCAAACTCCCATATCTCGCGAACGGATTGACCTAACCCAAAAATTCCTATGGCATCTGAAAGTAGAAACTCGCCCGATTACAACGGTATGTGTATTTTTTCCCTAGGCCATTCTGGTTAAGCGTTTGGCGCAGCAGAATTGCGAGAAATTGTATGCCTTCTCAACCATTTCTTGGCTTCAAAGTCCCATATCTCGCGAACGGATTGACCTAACCCAAAAATTCCTATTGCATCTGAAAGTAGAAACTCGCCCGATTACAACGGCATGTGTATTTTTTCCCTAGGCCATTCTGGTTAAGCGTTTGGAGCAGCAGAATTGCGAAAAATTTTTTGCCTTCTCAACCATTTCTTGGCTTCAAACTCCCATATCTCGCGAACGGATTGACCTAACCCAAAAATTCCTATGGCATCTGAAAGTAGAAACTCGCCCGATTACAACGGTATGTGTATTTTTTCCCTAGGCCATTCTGGTTAAGCGTTTGGCGCAGCAGAATTGCGAGAAATTGTATGCCTTCTCAACCATTTCTTAGCTTCAAAGTCCCATATCTCGCGAACGGATTGACCTAACCCAAAAATTCCTATTGCATCTGAAAGTAGAAACTCGCTCGATTACAACGGTATGTGTATTTTTTCCCTAGGCCATTCTGGTTAAGCGTTTGGAGCAGCAGAATTGCGAAAAATGTTTTGCCTTCTCAACCATTTCTTGGCATCAAACTCCCATATCTCGCGAACGGATTGACCTAACCCAAAAATTCCTATTGCATCTGAAAGTAAAAACTCGTTCGATTACAACGGTATGTGTATTTTTTCCCTAGGCCATTCTGGTTAAGCGATTGGAGCAGCAGAAGTGCGAAAAAATTTTTGTCTTCTCAACCATTTCTTAGCTTCAAACTCCCATATCTCGCGAACGCATTGACCTAACCCAAAAATTCCTATTGCATCTGAAAGTAGAAACTCTCCCCATTACAACGGTATGTGTATTTTTTCCCGAGGCCATTCTGGTTAAGCGTTTGGAGCAGCAGAATTGCGAGAAATTGTATGCCTTCTCAACCATTTCTTAGCTTCAAAGTCCCATATCTCGCGAACGGATTGACCAAACCCAAAAATTCCTGCTGCGTCTGAAAGTAGAAACTCGCCCGATTACAACGGTATGCGTATTTTTTCCCTAGGCCATTCTGGTTAAGCGTTTGGAGCAGCAGAATTGCGAAAAATTTTTTGCCTTCTCAACCATTTCTTGGCTTCAAAGTCCCATATCTCGCGAACGGATTGACCTAACCCAAAAATTCCTATTGCATCTGTATGTAGAAACTCTCCCGATTACAGCGGTACTTGTGTTTTTTCCCTAGGCCGTTCTGGTTAAGCGTTTGGAGCAGCAGAAGTGCGAACAATTTGTTGTCTTCTCAACCATTTCTTAGCTTCAAACTCCCATATCTCGCGAACGGATTGACGTAACCCAAAGATTCCTGTTGCATCTGAAAGTAGAAACTCGCCCGATTACAACGGTATGTGTATTTTTTCCCTAGGCCATTCTGGTTAAGCGTTTGGAGCAGCAGAATTGCGAAAAATTTTTTGCCTCCTCAACCATTTGTTGTCTTCAAACTCCCATATCTCGCGAACGGATTGACCTAACCCAAAAATTCCTATTGCATCTGAAAGTAGAAACTCGCCCGATTACAAAGGTATGTGTATTTTTTCCCTAGGCCATTCTGGTTAAGCGTTTGATGCAGCAGAATTGCGAAAAATTTTTTGCCTTCTCAACCATTTCTTGGCTTCAAACTCCCATATCTCGCGAACGGATTGACCTAACCCAAAAATTCCTATTGCATCTGAAAGTAGAAACTCGCCCGATTACAACGGTATGTGTATTTTTTCCCTAGGCCATTCTGGTTAAGCGTTTGGAGCAGCAGAATTGCGAGAAATTGTATGCCTTCTCAACCATTTCTTAGCTTCAAAGTCCCATATCTCGCGAACGGATTGACCAAACCCAAAAATTCCTGCTGCGTCTGAAAGTAGAAACTCGCCCGATTACAACGGTATGTGTATTTTTTCCCTAGGCCATTCTGGTTAAGCGTTTGGAGCAGCAGAATTGTGAAAGATTTTTTGCCTTCTCTAACATTTCTTGGCTTCAAACTCCCATATCTCGCGAACGGATTGACCTAACCCAAAAATTCCTATTGCATCTGAAGGTAGAAGCTCGCCCGATTACAACGGTATGTGTATTTTTTCCCTAGGCTATTCTGCTTAAGCGTTTGGAGCAGCAGAATTGCGAGAAATTGTATGCCTTCTCAACCATTTCTTAGCTTCAAAGTCCCATATCTCGCGAACGGATTGACCAAACCCAAAAATTCCTGCTGCGTCTGAAAGTAGAAACTCGCCCGATTACAACGGTATGTGTATTTTTTCCCTAGGCCATTCTGGTTAAGCTTTGGAGCAGCAGAATTGCGAAAAATTTTTTGCCTTCTCAACCATTTGTTGTCTTCAAACTCCCATATCTCGCGAACGGATTGACCTAACCCAAAAATTCCTATCGCATCTGAAAGTAGAAACTCGCCCGATTACAAAGGTATGTGTATTTTTTCCCTAGGCCATTCTGGTTAAGCGTTTGATGCAGCAGAATTGCGAAAAATTTTTGGCCTTCTCAACCATTTCTTGGCTTCAAACTCCCATATCTCGCGAACGGATTGACCTAACCCAAAAATTCCTATTGCATCTGAAAGTAGAAACTCGCCCGATTACAACGGTATGTGTATTTTTTCCCTAGGCCATTCTGGTTAAGCGTTTGGAGCAGCAGAATTGCGAGAAATTGTATGCCTTCTCAACCATTTCTTAGCTTCAAAGTCCCATATCTCGCGAACGGATTGACCAAACCCAAAAATTCCTGCTGCGTCTGAAAGTAGAAACTCGCCCGATTACAACGGTATGTGTATTTTTTCCCTAGGCCATTCTGGTTAAGCGTTTGATGCAGCAGAATTGCGAAAAATTTTTGGCCTTCTCAACCATTTCTTGGCTTCAAACTCCCATATCTCGCGAACGGATTGACCTAACCCAAAAATTCCTATTGCATCTGAAAGTAGAAACTCGCCCGATTACAACGGTATGTGTATTTTTTCCCTAGGCCATTCTGGTTAAGCGTTTGGAGCAGCAGAATTGCGAGAAATTGTATGCCTTCTCAACCATTTCTTAGCTTCAAAGTCCCATATCTCGCGAACGGATTGACCAAACCCAAAAATTCCTGCTGCGTCTGAAAGTAGAAACTCGCCCGATTACAACGGTATGTGTATTTTTTCCCTAGGCCATTCTGGTTATGCGTTTGGAGCAGCAGAATTGTGAAAGATTTTTTGCCTTCTCTACCATTTCTTGGCTTCAAACTCCCATATCTCGCGAACGGATTGACCTAACCCAAAAATCCCTTTTGCATCTGAAGGTAGAAACTCGCCCGATTACAACGGTATGTGTATTTTTTCCCTAGGCTATTCTGCTTAAGCGTTTGGAGCAGCAGAATTGCGAAAAATTTTTTGCCTTCTCAACCATTTCTTGGCTTCAAACTCCCATATCTCGCGAACGGATTGACCTAACTCAAAAATTCCTGTTCCGTCTGAAAGTAGAAACTCGCCCGGTTACAACGGTATGTGTATTTTTTCCCTAGGCCATTCTGGTTAAGCGTTTGGAGCAGCAGAATTGCGAAAAATTTCTTGCCTTCTCAACCATTTCTTGGCTTCAAACTCCCATATCTCGCGAACGGATTGACCTAACCCAAAAATTCCTATGGCATCTGAAAGTAGAAACTCGCCCGATTACAACGGTATGTGTATTTTTTCCCTAGGCCATTCTGGTTAAGCGTTTGGCGCAGCAGAATTGCGAGAAATTGTATGCCTTCTCAACCATTTCTTAGCTTCAAAGTCCCATATCTCGCGAACGGATTGACCTAACCCAAAAATTCCAGTTGCGTCTGAAAGTAGAAACTCGCTCGATTACAACGGTATGTGTATTTTTTCCCTAGGCCATTCTGGTTAAGCGTTTGGAGCAGCAGAATTGCGAAAAATGTTTTGCCTTCTCAACCATTCCTTGGCTTCAAACTCCCATATCTCGCGAACGGATTGACCTAACCCAAAAATTCCTATTGCATCTGAAAGTAAAAACTCGTTCGATTACAACGGTATGTGTATTTTTTCCCTAGGCCATTCTGGTTAAGCGATTGGAGCAGCAGAAGTGCGAAAAAATTTTTGTCTTCTCAACCATTTCTTAGCTTCAAACTCCCATATCTCGCGAACGCATTGACCTAACCCAAAAATTCCTATTGCATCTGAAAGTAGAAACTCTCCCCATTACAACGGTATGTGTATTTTTTCCCTAGGCCATTCTGGTTAAGCGTTTGGCGCAGCAGAATTGCGAGAAATTGTATGCCTTCTCAACCATTTCTTAGCTTCAAAGTCCCATATCTCGCGAACGGATTGACCTAACCCAAAAATTCCAGTTGCGTCTGAAAGTAGAAACTCGCTCGATTACAACGGTATGTGTATTTTTTCCCTAGGCCATTCTGGTTAAGCGTTTGGAGCAGCAGAATTGCGAAAAATGTTTTGCCTTCTCAACCATTTCTTGGCTTCAAACTCCCATATCTCGCGAACGGATTGACCTAACCCAAAAATTCCTATTGCATCTGAAAGTAGAAACTCTCCCCATTACAACGGTATGTGTATTTTTTCCCGAGGCCATTCTGGTTAAGCGTTTGGAGCAGCAGAATTGCGAGAAATTGTATGCCTTCTCAACCATTTCTTAGCTTCAAAGTCCCATATCTCGCGAACGGATTGACCAAACCCAAAAATTCCTGCTGCGTCTGAAAGTAGAAACTCACCCGATTACAACGGTATGCGTATTTTTTCCCTAGGCCATTCTGGTTAAGCGTTTGGAGCAGCAGAATTGCGAAAAATTTTTTGCCTTCTCAACCATTTCTTGGCTTCAAAGTCCCATATCTCGCGAACGGATTGACCTAACCCAAAAATTCCTATTGCATCTGTATGTAGAAACTCTCCCGATTACAGCGGTATTTGTATTTTTTCCCTAGGCCGTTCTGGTTAAGCGTTTGGAGCAGCAGAAGTGCGAAAGATTTGTTGTCTTCTCAACCATTTCTTAGCTTCAAACTCCCATATCTCGCGAACGGATTGACGTAACCCAAAGATTCCTGTTGCATCTGAAAGTAGAAACTCGCCCGATTACAACGGTATGTGTATTTTTTCCCTAGGCCATTCTGGTTAAGCGTTTGGAGCAGCAGAATTGCGAAAAATTTTTTGCCTTCTCAACCATTTGTTGTCTTCAAACTCCCATATCTCGCGAACGGATTGACCTAACCCAAAAATTCCTATTGCATCTGAAAGTAGAAACTCGCCCGATTACAAAGGTATGTGTATTTTTTCCCTAGGCCATTCTGGTTAAGCGTTTGATGCAGCAGAATTGCGAAAAATTTTTTGCCTTCTCAACCATTTCTTGGCTTCAAACTCCCATATCTCGCGAACGGATTGACCTAACCCAAAAATTCCTATTGCATCTGAAAGTAGAAACTCGCCCGATTACAACGGTATGTGTATTTTTTCCCTAGGCCATTCTGGTTAAGCGTTCGGAGCAGCAGAATTGCGAAAAATTTTTTGCCTTCTCTACCATTTCTTGTCTTCAAACTCCCATATCTCGCGAACGGATTGACCTAACCCAAAAATTCCTATTGCATCTGAAAGTAGAAACTCGCCCGATTACAACGGTATGTGTATTTTTTCCCTAGGCCATTCTGGTTAAGCGTTTGGAGCAGCAGAATTGCGAAAAATTTTTTGCCTTCTCAACCATTTCTTGGCTTCAAAGTCCCATATCTCGCGAACGGATTGACCTAACCCAAAAATTCCTATTGCATCTGAAAGTAGAAACTCGCCCGATTACAACGGCATGTGTATTTTTTCCCTAGGCCATTCTGGTTAAGCGTTTGGAGCAGCAGAATTGCGAAAAATTTTTTGACTTCTCAACCATTTCTTGGCTTCAAAGTCCCATATCTCGCGAACGGATTGACCTAACCCAAAAATTCCTATTGCATCTGAAAGTAGAAACTCGCCCGATTACAACGGTATGTGTATTTTTTCCCTAGGTCATTCTGGTTAAGCGTCTGAAGCAGCAGAATTGCGAAAAATTTTTTGCCTTCTCAACCATTTCTTAGCTTCAAACTCCCAAATCTCGCGAACGGATTGACGTCACCCAAAAATTCCTGTTGCATCTGAAAGTAGAAACTCGCCCGATTACAACGGTATGTGTATTTTTCCCCTAGGCCATTCTGGTTAAGCGTTTGGAGCAGCGGAATTGCGAAAAATTTTTTGCCTTCTCAACGATTTCTTGTCTTCAAACTCCCATATCTCGCGAACGGATTGACCTAACCCAAAAATTCCTATTGCATCTGAAAGTAGAAACTCGCCCCATTACAACGGTATGTGTATTTTTTCCCTAGGCCATTCTGGTTAAGCGTTTGATGCAGCAGAATTGCGAAAAATTTTTTGCCTTCTCAACCATTTCTTGGCTTCAAACTCCCATATCTCGCGAACGGATTGACCTAACCCAAAAATTCCTATTGCATCTGAAAGTAGAAACTCGCCCGATTACAACGGTATGTGTATTTTTTCCCTAGGCCATTCTGGTTAAGCGTTTGGACCAGCAGAATTGTGAAAAATTTTTTGCCTTCTCTACCATTTCTTGGCTTCAAACTCCCATATCTCGCGAACGGATTGACCTAACCCAAAAATTCCTATTGCATCTGAAAGTAGAAACTCGCCCGATTACAACGGTATGTGTATTTTTTCCCTAGGCCATTCTGGTTAAGCGTCTGAAGCAGCAGAATTGCGAAAAATTTTTTGCCTTCTCAACCATTTCTTAGCTTCAAACTCCCAAATCTCGCGAACGGATTGACGTCACCCAAAAATTCCTGTTGCATCTGAAAGTAGAAACTCGCCCGATTGCAACGGTATGTGTATTTTTCCCCTAGGCCATTCTGGTTAAGCGTTTGGAGCAGCGGAATTGCGAAAAATTTTTTGCCTTCTCAACGATTTCTTGTCTTCAAACTCCCATATCTCGCGAACGGATTGACCTAACCCAAAAATTCCTATTGCATCTAAAAGTAGAAACTCGCCCCATTACAACGGTATGTGTATTTTTTCCCTAGGCCATTCTGGTTAAGCGTTTGGAGCAGCAGAATTGCGAAAAATTTCTTGCCTTCTCAACCATTTCTTGGCTTCAAACTCCCATATCTCGCGAACGGATTGACCTGAACCAAAAATTCCTATGGCATCTGAAAGTCGAAACTCACCCGATTACAACGGTATGTGTATTTTTTCCCTAGGCCATTCTGGTTAAGCGTTCGGAGCAGCAGAATTGCGAAAAATTTTTTGCCTTCTCTACCATTTCTTGTCTTCAAACTCCCATATCTCGCGAACGGATTGACCTAACCCAAAAATTCCTATTGCATCTGAAAGTAGAAACTCGCCCGATTACAACGGTATGTGTATTTTTTCCCTAGGCCATTCTGGTTAAGCGTTTGGAGCAGCAGAATTGCGAAAAATTTTTTGCCTTCTCAACCATTTCTTGGCTTCAAAGTCCCATATCTCGCGAACGGATTGACCTAACCCAAAAATTCCTATTGCATCTGAAAGTAGAAACTCGCCCGATTACAACGGCATGTGTATTTTTTCCCTAGGCCATTCTGGTTAAGCGTTTGGAGCAGCAGAATTGCGAAAAATTTTTTGCCTTCTCAACCATTTCTTGGCTTCAAAGTCCCATATCTCGCGAACGGATTGACCTAACCCAAAAATTCCTATTGCATCTGAAAGTAGAAACTCGCCCGATTACAACGGTATGTGTATTTTTTCCCTAGGCCATTCTGGTTAAGCGTCTGAAGCAGCAGAATTGCGAAAAATTTTTTGCCTTCTCAACCATTTCTTAGCTTCAAACTCCCAAATCTCGCGAACGGATTGACGTCACCCAAAAATTCCTGTTGCATCTGAAAGTAGAAACTCGCCCGATTACAACGGTATGTGTATTTTTCCCCTAGGCCATTCTGGTTAAGCGTTTGGAGCAGCGGAATTGCGAAAAATTTTTTGCCTTCTCAACGATTTCTTGTCTTCAAACTCCCATATCTCGCGAACGGATTGACCTAACCCAAAAATTCCTATTGCATCTGAAAGTAGAAACTCGCCCCATTACAACGGTATGTGTATTTTTTCCCTAGGCCATTCTGGTTAAGCGTTTGGAGCAGCAGAATTGCGAAAAATTTCTTGCCTTCTCAAACATTTCTTGGCTTCAAACTCCCATATCTCGCGAACGGATTGACCTAACCCAAAAATTCCTATGGCATCTGAAAGTAGAAACTCGCCCGATTACAACGGTATGTGTATTTTTTCCCTAGGCCATTCTGGTTAAGCGTTTGGCGCAGCAGAATTGCGAGAAATTGTATGCCTTCTCAACCATTTCTTAGCTTCAAAGTCCCATATCTCGCGAACGGATTGACCTAACCCAAAAATTCCAGTTGCGTCTGAAAGTAGAAACTCGCTCGATTACAACGGTATGTGTATTTTTTCCCTAGGCCATTCTGGTTAAGCGTTTGGAGCAGCTGAATTGCGAAAAATGTTTTGCCTTCTCAACCATTTCTTGGCTTCAAACTCCCATATCTCGCGAACGGATTGACCTAACCCAAAAATTCCTATTGCATCTGAAAGTAGAAACTCGCCCGATTACAACGGTATGCGTATTTTTTCCCTAGGCCATTCTGGTTAAGCGTTTGGAGCAGCAGAATTGCGAAAAATTTTTTGCCTTCTCAACCATTTCTTGGCTTCAAAGTCCCATATCTCGCGAACGGATTGACCTAACCCAAAAATTCCTATTGCATCTGTATGTAGAAACTCTCCCGATTACAGCGGTATTTGTATTTTTTCCCTAGGCCGTTCTGGTTAAGCGTTTGGAGCAGCAGAAGTGCGAAAAATTTGTTGTCTTCTCAACCATTTCTTAGCTTCAAACTCCCATATCTAGCGAACGGATTGACGTAACCCAAAGATTCCTGTTGCATCTGAAAGTAGAAACTCGCCCGATTACAACGGTATGTGTATTTTTTCCCTAGGCCATTCTGGTTAAGCGTTTGGAGCAGCAGAATTGCGAAAAATTTTTTGCCTTCTCAACCATTTGTTGTCTTCAAACTCCCATATCTCGCGAACGGATTGACCTAACCCAAAAATTCCTATTGCATCTGAAAGTAAAAACTCGTTCGATTACAACGGTATGTGTATTTTTTCCCTAGGCCATTCTGGTTAAGCGATTGGAGCAGCAGAAGTGCGAAAAAATTTTTGTCTTCTCAACCATTTCTTAGCTTGAAACTCCCATATCTCGCGAACGCATTGACCTAACCCAAAAATTCCTATTGCATCTGAAAGTAGAAACTCTCCCCATTACAACGGTATGTGTATTTTTTCCCGAGGCCATTCTGGTTAAGCGTTTGGAGCAGCAGAATTGCGAGAAATTGTATGCCTTCTCAACCATTTCTTAGCTTCAAAGTCCCATATCTCGCGAACGGATTGACCAAACCCAAAAATTCCTGCTGCGTCTGAAAGTAGAAACTCACCCGATTACAACGGTATGCGTATTTTTTCCCTAGGCCATTCTGGTTAAGCGTTTGGAGCAGCAGAATTGCGAAAAATTTTTTGCCTTCTCAACCATTTCTTGGCTTCAAAGTCCCATATCTCGCGAACGGATTGACCTAACCCAAAAATTCCTATTGCATCTAAAAGTAGAAACTCGCCCCATTACAACGGTATGTGTATTTTTTCCCTAGGCCATTCTGGTTAAGCGTTTGGAGCAGCAGAATTGCGAAAAATTTCTTGCCTTCTCTACCATTTCTTGGCTTCAAACTCCCATATCTCGCGAACGGATTGACCTAACCCAAAAATACCTATTGCATCTGAAAGTAGAAACTCGCCCGATTACAACGGTATGTGTATTTTTTCCCTAGGCCATTCTGGTTAAGCGTCTGAAGCAGCAGAATTGCGAAAAATTTTTTGCCTTCTCAACCATTTCTTAGCTTCAAACTCCCATATCTCGCGAACGGATTGACCTAACCCAAAAATTCCTATTGCATCTAAAAGTAGAAACTCGCCCCATTACAACGGTATGTGTATTTTTTCCCTAGGCCATTCTGGTTAAGCGTTTGGAGCAGCAGAATTGCGAAAAATTTCTTGCCTTCTCAACCATTTCTTGGCTTCAAACTCCCATATCTCGCGAACGGATTGACCTGACCCAAAAATTCCTATGGCATCTGAAAGTCGAAACTCACCCGATTACAACGGTATGTGTATTTTTTCCCTAGGCCATTCTGGTTAAGCGTTCGGAGCAGCAGAATTGCGAAAAATTTTTTGCCTTCTCTACCATTTCTTGTCTTCAAACTCCCATATCTCGCGAACGGATTGACCTAACCCAAAAATTCCTATTGCATCTGAAAGTAGAAACTCGCCCGATTACAACGGTATGTGTATTTTTTCCCTAGGCCATTCTGGTTAAGCGTTTGGAGCAGCAGAATTGCGAAAAATTTTTTGCCTTCTCAACCATTTCTTGGCTTCAAAGTCCCATATCTCGCGAACGGATTGACCTAACCCAAAAATTCCTATTGCATCTGAAAGTAGAAACTCGCCCGATTACAACGGCATGTGTATTTTTTCCCTAGGCCATTCTGGTTAAGCGTTTGGAGCAGCAGAATTGCGAAAAATTTTTTGCCTTCTCAACCATTTCTTGGCTTCAAAGTCCCATATCTCGCGAACGGATTGACCTAACCCAAAAATTCCTATTGCATCTGAAAGTAGAAACTCGCCTGATTACAACGGTATGTGTATTTTTTCCCTAGGCCATTCTGGTTAAGCGTCTGAAGCAGCAGAATTGCGAAAAATTTTTTGCCTTCTCAACCATTTCTTAGCTTCAAACTCCCAAATCTCGCGAACGGATTGACGTCACCCAAAAATTCCTGTTGCATCTGAAAGTAGAAACTCGCCCGATTACAACGGTATGTGTATTTTTCCCCTAGGCCATTCTGGTTAAGCGTTTGGAGCAGCGGAATTGCGAAAAATTTTTTGCCTTCTCAACGATTTCTTGTCTTCAAACTCCCATATCTCGCGAACGGATTGACCTAACCCAAAAATTCCTATTGCATCTGAAAGTAGAAACTCGCCCCATTACAACGGTATGTGTATTTTTTCCCTAGGCCATTCTGGTTAAGCGTTTGGAGCAGCAGAATTGCGAAAAATGTTTTGCCTTCTCAACCATTCCTTAGCTTCAAACTCCCATATCTCGCGAACGCATTGACCTAACCCAAAAATTCCTATTGCATCTGTATGTAGAAACTCTCCCGATTACAGCGGTATTTGTATTTTTTCCCTAGGCCGTTCTGGTTAAGCGTTTGGAGCAGCAGAAGTGCGAAAAATTTGTTGTCGTCTCAACCATTTCTTAGCTTCAAACTCCCATATCTAGCGAACGGATTGACGTTACCCAAAGATTCCTGTTGCATCTGAAAGTAGAAACTCGCCCGATTACAACGGTATGTGTATTTTTTCCCTAGGCCATTCTGGTTAAGCGTTTGGAGCAGCAGAATTGCGAAAAATTTTTTGCCTTCTCAACCATTTGTTGTCTTCAAACTCCCATATCTCGCGAACGGATTGACCTAACCCAAAAATTCCTATTGCATCTGAAAGTAGAAACTCGCCCGATTACAAAGGTATGTGTATTTTTTCCCTAGGCCATTCTGGTTAAGCGTTTGATGCAGCAGAATTGCGAAAAATTTTTTGCCTTCTCAACCATTTCTTGGCTTCAAACTCCCATATCTCGCGAACGGATTGACCTAACCCAAAAATTCCTATTGCATCTGAAAGTAGAAACTCGCCCGATTACAACGGTATGTGTATTTTTTCCCTAGGCCATTCTGGTTAAGCGTTTGGACCAGCAGAATTGTGAAAAATTTTTTGCCTTCTCTACCATTTCTTGGCTTCAAACTCCCATATCTCGCGAACGGATTGACCTAACCCAAAAATTTCTATTGCATCTGAAAGTAGAAACTCGCCCGATTACAACGGTATGTGTATTTTTTCCCTAGGCCATTCTGGTTAAGCGTCTGAAGCAGCAGAATTGCGAAAAATTTTTTGCCTTCTCAACCATTTCTTAGCTTCAAACTCCCAAATCTCGCGAACGGATTGACGTCACCCAAAAATTCCTGTTGCATCTGAAAGTAGAAACTCGCCCGATTACAACGGTATGTGTATTTTTCCCCTAGGCCATTCTGGTTAAGCGTTTGGAGCAGCGGAATTGCGAAAAATTTTTTGCCTTCTCAACGATTTCTTGTCTTCAAACTCCCATATCTCGCGAACGGATTGACCTAACCCAAAAATTCCTATTGCATCTGAAAGTAGAAACTCGCCCCATTACAACGGTATGTGTATTTTTTCCCTAGGCCATTCTGGTTAAGCGTTTGGAGCAGCAGAATTGCGAAAAATTTCTTGCCTTCTCAACCATTTCTTGGCTTCAAACTCCCATATCTCGCGAACGGATTGACCTGACCCAAAAATTCCTATGGCATCTGAAAGTCGAAACTCACCCGATTACAACGGTATGTGTATTTTTTCCATAGGCCATTCTGGTTAAGCGTTCGGAGCAGCAGAATTGCGAAAAATTTTTTGCCTTCTCTACCATTTCTTGTCTTCAAACTCCCATATCTCGCGAACGGATTCACCTAACCCAAAAATTCCTATTGCATCTGAAAGTAGAAACTCGCCCGATTACAACGGTATGTGTATTTTTTCCCTAGGCCATTCTGGTTAAGCGTTTGGAGCAGCAGAATTGCGAAAAATTTTTTGCCTTCTCAACCATTTCTTGGCTTCAAAGTCCCATATCTCGCGAACGGATTGACCTAACCCAAAAATTCCTATTGCATCTGAAAGTAGAAACTCGCCCGATTACAACGGCATGTGTATTTTTTCCCTAGGCCATTCTGGTTAAGCGTTTGGAGCAGCAGAATTGCGAAAAATTTTTTGCCTTCTCAACCATTTGTTGTCTTCAAACTCCCATATCTCGCGAACGGATTGACCTAACCCAAAAATTCCTATTGCATCTGAAAGTAGAAACTCGCCCGATTACAAAGGTATGTGTATTTTTTCCCTAGGCCATTCTGGTTAAGCGTTTGATGCAGCAGAATTGCGAAAAATTTTTTGCCTTCTCAACCATTTCTTGGCTTCAAACTCCCATATCTCGCGAACGGATTGACCTAACCCAAAAATTCCTATTGCATCTGAAAGTAGAAACTCGCCCGATTACAACGGTATGTGTATTTTTTCCCTAGGCCATTCTGGTTAAGCGTTTGGACCAGCAGAATTGTGAAAAATTTTTTGCCTTCTCTACCATTTCTTGACTTCAAACTCCCATATCTCGCGAACGGATTGACCTAACCCAAAAATACCTATTGCATCTGAAAGTAGAAACTCGCCCGATTACAACGGTATGTGTATTTTTTCCCTAGGCCATTCTGGTTAAGCGTCTGAAGCAGCAGAATTGCGAAAAATTTTTTGCCTTCTCAACCATTTCTTAGCTTCAAACTCCCAAATCTCGCGAACGGATTGACGTCACCCAAAAATTCCTGTTGCATCTGAAAGTAGAAACTCGCCCGATTACAACGGTATGTGTATTTTTCCCCTAGGCCATTCTGGTTAAGCGTTTGGAGCAGCGGAATTGCGAAAAATTTTTTGCCTTCTCAACGATTTCTTGTCTTCAAACTCCCATATCTCGCGAACGGATTGACCTAACCCAAAAATTCCTATTGCATCTAAAAGTAGAAACTCGCCCCATTACAACGGTATGTGTATTTTTTCCCTAGGCCATTCTGGTTAAGCGTTTGGAGCAGCAGAATTGCGAAAAATTTCTTGCCTTCTCAACCATTTCTTGGCTTCAAACTCCCATATCTCGCGAACGGATTGACTTGACCCAAAAATTCCTATGGCATCTGAAAGTCGAAACTCACCCGATTACAACGGTATGTGTATTTTTTCCCTAGGCCATTCTGGTTAAGCGTTCGGAGCAGCAGAATTGCGAAAAATTTTTTGCCTTCTCTACCATTTCTTGTCTTCAAACTCCCATATCTCGCGAACGGATTGACCTAACCCAAAAATTCCTATTGCATCTGAAAGTAGAAACTCGCCCGATTACAACGCTATGTGTATTTTTTCCCTAGGCCATTCTGGTTAAGCGTTTGGAGCAGCAGAATTGCGAAAAATTTTTTGCCTTCTCAACCATTTCTTGGCTTCAAAGTCCCATATCTCGCGAACGGATTGACCTAACCCAAAAATTCCTATTGCATCTGAAAGTAGAAACTCGCCCGATTACAACGGCATGTGTATTTTTTCCCTAGGCCATTCTGGTTAAGCGTTTGGAGCAGCAGAATTGCGAAAAATTTTTTGCCTTCTCAACCATTTCTTGGCTTCAAAGTCCCATATCTCGCGAACGGATTGACCTAACCCAAAAATTCCTATTGCATCTGAAAGTAGAAACTCGCCTGATTACAACGGTATGTGTATTTTTTCCCTAGGCCATTCTGGTTAAGCGTCTGAAGCAGCAGAATTGCGAAAAATTTTTTGCCTTCTCAACCATTTCTTAGCTTCAAACTCCCAAATCTCGCGAACGGATAGACGTCACCCAAAAATTCCTGTTGCATCTGAAAGTAGAAACTCGCCCGATTACAACGGTATGTGTATTTTTCCCCTAGGCCATTCTGGTTAAGCGTTTGGAGCAGCGGAATTGCGAAAAATTTTTTGCCTTCTCAACGATTTCTTGTCTTCAAACTCCCATATCTCGCGAACGGATTGACCTAACCCAAAAATTCCTATTGCATCTGAAAGTAGAAACTCGCCCCATTACAACGGTATGTGTATTTTTTCCCTAGGCCATTCTGGTTAAGCGTTTGGAGCAGCAGAATTGCGAAAAATTTCTTGCTTTCTCAAACATTTCTTGGCTTCAAACTCCCATATCTCGCGAACGGATTGACCTAACCCAAAAATTCCTATGGCATCTGAAAGTAGAAACTCGCCCGATTACAACGGTATGTGTATTTTTTCCCTAGGCCATTCTGGTTAAGCGTTTGGCGCAGCAGAATTGCGAGAAATTGTATGCCTTCTCAACCATTTCTTAGCTTCAAAGTCCCATATCTCGCGAACGGATTGACCTAACCCAAAAATTCCAGTTGCGTCTGAAAGTAGAAACTCGCTCGATTACAACGGTATGTGTATTTTTTCCCTAGGCCATTCTGGTTAAGCGTTTGGAGCAGCAGAATTGCGAAAAATGTTTTGCCTTCTCAACCATTTCTTGGCTTCAAACTCCCATATCTCGCGAACGGATTGACCTAACCCAAAAATTCCTATTGCATCTGAAAGTAAAAACTCGTTCGATTACAACGGTATGTGTATTTTTTCCCTAGGCCATTCTGGTTAAGCGATTGGAGCAGCAGAAGTGCGAAAAAATTTTTGTCTTCTCAACCATTCCTTAGCTTCAAACTCCCATATCTCGCGAACGCATTGACCTAACCCAAAAATTCCTATTGCATCTGAAAGTAGAAACTCTCCCCATTACAACGGTATGTGTATTTTTTCCCGAGGCCATTCTGGTTAAGCGTTTGGAGCAGCAGAATTGCGAGAAATTGTATGCCTTCTCAACCATTTCTTAGCTTCAAAGTCCCATATCTCGCGAACGGATTGACCAAACCCAAAAATTCCTGCTGCGTCTGAAAGTAGAAACTCGCCCGATTACAACGGTATGCGTATTTTTTCCCTAGGCCATTCTGGTTAAGCGTTTGGAGCAGCAGAAGTGCGAAAAAATTTTTGTCTTCTCAACCATTCCTTAGCTTCAAACTCCCATATCTCGCGAACGCATTGACCTAACCCAAAAATTCCTATTGCATCTGTATGTAGAAACTCTCCCGATTACAGCGGTATTTGTATTTTTTCCCTAGGCCGTTCTGGTTAAGCGTTTGGCGCAGCAGAATTGCGAGAAATTGTATGCCTTCTCAACCATTTCTTAGCTTCAAAGTCCCATATCTCGCGAACGGATTGACCTAACCCAAAAATTCCTATTGCATCTGTATGTAGAAACTCTCCCGATTACAGCGGTATTTGTATTTTTTCCCTAGGCCGTTCTGGTTAAGCGTTTGGAGCAGCAGAAGTGCGAAAAATTTGTTGTCTTCTCAACCATTTCTTAGCTTCAAACTCCCATATCTAGCGAACGGATTGACGTAACCCAAAGATTCCTGTTGCATCTGAAAGTAGAAACTCGCCCGATTACAACGGTATGTGTATTTTTTCCCTAGGCCATTCTGGTTAAGCGTTTGGAGCAGCAGAATTGCGAAAAATTTTTTGCCTTCTCAACCATTTGTTGTCTTCAAACTCCCATATCTCGCGAACGGATTGACCTAACCCAAAAATTCCTATTGCATCTGAAAGTAGAAACTCGCCCGATTACAAAGGTATGTGTATTTTTTCCCTAGGCCATTCTGGTTAAGCGTTTGATGCAGCAGAATTGCGAAAAATTTTTTGCCTTCTCAACCATTTCTTGGCTTCAAACTCCCATATCTCGCGAACGGATTGACCTAACCCAAAAATTCCTATTGCATCTGAAAGTAGAAACTCGCCCGATTACAACGGTATGTGTATTTTTTCCCTAGGCCATTCTGGTTAAGCGTTTGGACCAGCAGAATTGTGAAAAATTTTTTGCCTTCTCTACCATTTCTTGGCTTCAAACTCCCATATCTCGCGAACGGATTGACCTAACCCAAAAATTTCTATTGCATCTGAAAGTAGAATCTCGCCCGATTACAACGGTATGTGTATTTTTTCCCTAGGCCATTCTGGTTAAGCGTCTGAAGCAGCAGAATTGCGAAAAATTTTTTGCCTTCTCAACCATTTCTTAGCTTCAAACTCCCAAATCTCGCGAACGGATTGACGTCACCCAAAAATTCCTGTTGCATCTGAAAGTAGAAACTCGCCCGATTACAACGGTATGTGTATTTTTCCCCTAGGCCATTCTGGTTAAGCGTTTGGAGCAGCGGAATTGCGAAAAATTTTTTGCCTTCTCAACGATTTCTTGTCTTCAAACTCCCATATCTCGCGAACGGATTGACCTAACCCAAAAATTCCTATTGCATCTGAAAGTAGAAACTCGCCCCATTACAACGGTATGTGTATTTTTTCCCTAGGCCATTCTGGTTAAGCGTTTGGAGCAGCAGAATTGCGAAAAATTTCTTGCCTTCTCAACCATTTCTTGGCTTCAAACTCCCATATCTCGCGAACGGATTGACCTGACCCAAAAATTCCTATGGCATCTGAAAGTCGAAACTCACCCGATTACAACGGTATGTGTATTTTTTCCATAGGCCATTCTGGTTAAGCGTTCGGAGCAGCAGAATTGCGAAAAATTTTTTGCCTTCTCTACCATTTCTTGTCTTCAAACTCCCATATCTCGCGAACGGATTCACCTAACCCAAAAATTCCTATTGCATCTGAAAGTAGAAACTCGCCCGATTACAACGGTATGTGTATTTTTTCCCTAGGCCATTCTGGTTAAGCGTTTGGAGCAGCAGAATTGCGAAAAATTTTTTGCCTTCTCAACCATTTCTTGGCTTCAAAGTCCCATATCTCGCGAACGGATTGACCTAACCCAAAAATTCCTATTGCATCTGAAAGTAGAAACTCGCCCGATTACAACGGCATGTGTATTTTTTCCCTAGGCCATTCTGGTTAAGCGTTTGGAGCAGCAGAATTGCGAAAAATTTTTTGCCTTCTCAACCATTTGTTGTCTTCAAACTCCCATATCTCGCGAACGGATTGACCTAACCCAAAAATTCCTATTGCATCTGAAAGTAGAAACTCGCCCGATTACAAAGGTATGTGTATTTTTTCCCTAGGCCATTCTGGTTAAGCGTTTGATGCAGCAGAATTGCGAAAAATTTTTGGCCTTCTCAACCATTTCTTGGCTTCAAACTCCCATATCTCGCGAACGGATTGACCTAACCCAAAAATTCCTATTGCATCTGAAAGTAGAAACTCGCCCGATTACAACGGTATGTGTATTTTTTCCCTAGGCCATTCTGGTTAAGCGTTTGGAGCAGCAGAATTGCGAGAAATTGTATGCCTTCTCAACCATTTCTTAGCTTCAAAGTCCCATATCTCGCGAACGGATTGACCAAACCCAAAAATTCCTGCTGCGTCTGAAAGTAGAAACTCGCCCGATTACAACGGTATGTGTATTTTTTCCCTAGGCCATTCTGGTTAAGCGTTTGGACCAGCAGAATTGTGAAAAATTTTTTGCCTTCTCAACCATTTCTTGGCTTCAAACTCCCATATCTCGCGAACGGATTGACCTAACCCAAAAATTCCTATTGCATCTGAAAGTAGAAACTCGCCCGATTACAACGGTATGTGTATTTTTTCCCTAGGCCATTCTGGTTAAGCGTTTGGACCAGCAGAATTGTGAAAAATTTTTTGCCTTCTCTACCATTTCTTGGCTTCAAACTCCCATATCTCGCGAACGGATTGACCTAACCCAAAAATTTCTATTGCATCTGAAAGTAGAAACTCGCCCGATTACAACGGTATGTGTATTTTTTCCCTAGGCCATTCTGGTTAAGCGTCTGAAGCAGCAGAATTGCGAAAAATTTTTTGCCTTCTCAACCATTTCTTAGCTTCAAACTCCCAAATCTCGCGAACGGATTGACGTCACCCAAAAATTCCTGTTGCATCTGAAAGTAGAAACTCGCCCGATTACAACGGTATGTGTATTTTTCCCCTAGGCCATTCTGGTTAAGCGTTTGGAGCAGCGGAATTGCGAAAAATTTTTTGCCTTCTCAACGATTTCTTGTCTTCAAACTCCCATATCTCGCGAACGGATTGACCTAACCCAAAAATTCCTATTGCATCTGAAAGTAGAAACTCGCCCCATTACAACGGTATGTGTATTTTTTCCCTAGGCCATTCTGGTTAAGCGTTTGGAGCAGCAGAATTGCGAAAAATTTCTTGCCTTCTCAACCATTTCTTGGCTTCAAACTCCCATATCTCGCGAACGGATTGACCTGACCCAAAAATTCCTATGGCATCTGAAAGTCGAAACTCACCCGATTACAACGGTATGTGTATTTTTTCCCTAGGCCATTCTGGTTAAGCGTTCGGAGCAGCAGAATTGCGAAAAATTTTTTGCCTTCTCTACCATTTCTTGTCTTCAAACTCCCATATCTCGCGAACGGATTCACCTAACCCAAAAATTCCTATTGCATCTGAAAGTAGAAACTCGCCCGATTACAACGGTATGTGTATTTTTTCCCTAGGCCATTCTGGTTAAGCGTTTGGAGCAGCAGAATTGCGAAAAATTTTTTGCCTTCTCAACCATTTCTTGGCTTCAAAGTCCCATATCTCGCGAACGGATTGACCTAACCCAAAAATTCCTATTGCATCTGAAAGTAGAAACTCGCCCGATTACAACGGCATGTGTATTTTTTCCCTAGGCCATTCTGGTTAAGCGTTTGGAGCAGCAGAATTGCGAAAAATTTTTTGCCTTCTCAACCATTTGTTGTCTTCAAACTCCCATATCTCGCGAACGGATTGACCTAACCCAAAAATTCCTATTGCATCTGAAAGTAGAAACTCGCCCGATTACAAAGGTATGTGTATTTTTTCCCTAGGCCATTCTGGTTAAGCGTTTGATGCAGCAGAATTGCGAAAAATGTTTGGCCTTCTCAACCATTTCTTGGCTTCAAACTCCCATATCTCGCGAACGGATTGACCTAACCCAAAAATTCCTATTGCATCTGAAAGTAGAAACTCGCCCGATTACAACGGTATGTGTATTTTTTCCCTAGGCCATTCTGGTTAAGCGTTTGGAGCAGCAGAATTGCGAGAAATTGTATGCCTTCTCAACCATTTCTTAGCTTCAAAGTCCCATATCTCGCGAACGGATTGACCAAACCCAAAAATTCCTGCTGCGTCTGAAAGTAGAAACTCGCCCGATTACAACGGTATGTGTATTTTTCCCCTAGGCCATTCTGGTTAAGCGTTTGGAGCAGCGGAATTGCGAAAAATTTTTTGCCTTCTCAACGATTTCTTGTCTTCAAACTCCCATATCTCGCGAACGGATTGACCTAACCCAAAAATTCCTATTGCATCTGAAAGTAGAAACTCGCCCCATTACAACGGTATGTGTATTTTTTCCCTAGGCCATTCTGGTTAAGCGTTTGGAGCAGCAGAATTGCGAAAAATTTCTTGCCTTCTCAACCATTTCTTGGCTTCAAACTCCCATATCTCGCGAACGGATTGACCTAACCCAAAAATTCCTATGGCATCTGAAAGTAGAAACTCGCCCGATTACAACGGTATGTGTATTTTTTCCCTAGGCCATTCTGGTTAAGCGTTTGGCGCAGCAGAATTGCGAGAAATTGTATGCCTTCTCAACCATTTCTTAGCAACAAAGTCCCATATCTCGCGAACGGATTGACCTAACCCAAAAATTCCTATTGCATCTGAAAGTAGAAACTCGCCCCATTACAACGGTATGTGTATTTTTTCCCTAGGCCATTCTGGTTAAGCGTTTGGAGCAGCAGAATTGCGAAAAATTTTTTGCCTTCTCAACCATTTCTTGTCTTCAAACTCCCATATCTCACGAACGGATTGACCTAACCCAAAAATTCCTGTTGCATCTGAAAGTAGAAACTCGCCCGATTACAACGGTATGTGTATTTTTTCCCTAGGCCATTCTGGTTAAGCGTTTGGAGCAGCAGAATTGCGAAAAATTTTTTGCCTTCTCAACCATTTGTTGTCTTCAAACTCCCATATCTCGCGAACGGATTGACCTAACCCAAAAATTCCTATTGCATCTGAAAGTAGAAACTCGCCCGATTACAACGGTATGTGTATTTTTCCCCTAGGCCATTCTGGTTAAGCGTTTGGAGCAGCAGAATTGTGAAAAATTTTTTGCCTTCTCTACCATTTCTTGGCTTCAAACTCCCATATCTCGCGAACGGATTGACCTAACCCAAAAATTCCTCTTCCATCTGAAAGTAGAAACTCGCCCGATTACAACGGTATGTGTATTTTTTCCCTAGGCCATTCTGGTTAAGCGTCTGAAGCAGCAGAATTGCGAAAAATTTTTTGCCCTCTCAACCATTTCTTAGCTTCAAACTCCCAAATCTCGCGAACGGATTGACGTCACCCAAAAATTCCTCTTGCATCTGAAAGTAGAAACTCGCCCGATTACAACGGTATGTGTATTTTTCCCCTAGGTCATTCTGGTTAAGCGTTTGGAGCAGCGGAATTGCGAAAAATTTTTTGCCTTCTCAACGATTTCTTGTCTTCAAACTCCCATATCTTGCGAACGGATTGACCTAACCCAAAAATTCCTATTGCATCTGAAAGTAGAAACTCGCCCCATTACAACGGTATGTGTATTTTTTCCCTAGGCCATTCTGGTTAAGCGTTTGGAGCAGCAGAATTGCGAAAAATTTCTTGCCTTCTCAACCATTTCTTGGCTTCAAACTCCCATATCTCGCGAACGGATTGACCTAACCCAAAAATTCCTATGGCATCTGAAAGTAGAAACTCGCCCGATTACAACGGTATGTGTATTTTTTCCCTAGGCCATTCTGGTTAAGCGTTTGGCGCAGCAGAATTGCGAGAAATTGTATGCCTTCTCAACCATTTCTTAGCTTCAAAGTCCCATATCTCGCGAACGGATTGACCTAACCCAAAAATTCCAGTTGCGTCTGAAAGTAGAAACTCGCTCGATTACAACGGTATGTGTATTTTTTCCCTAGGCCATTCTGGTTAAGCGTTTGGAGCAGCAGAATTGCGAAAAATGTTTTGCCTTCTCAACCATTTCTTGGCTTCAAACTCCCATATCTCGCGAACGGATTGACCTAACCCAAAAATTCCTATTGCATCTGAAAGTAAAAACTCGTTCGATTACAACGGTATGTGTATTTTTTCCCTAGGCCATTCTGGTTAAGCGATTGGAGCAGCAGAAGTGCGAAAAAATTTTTGTCTTCTCAACCATTTCTTAGCTTCAAACTCCCATATCTCGCGAACGCATTGACCTAACCCAAAAATTCCTATTGCATCTGAAAGTAGAAACTCTCCCCATTACAACGGCATGTGTATTTTTTCCCGAGGCCATTCTGGTTAAGCGTTTGGAGCAGCAGAATTGCGAGAAATTGTATGCCTTCTCAACCATTTCTTAGCTTCAAAGTCCCATATCTCGCGAACGGATTGACCAAACCCAAAAATTCCTGCTGCGTCTGAAAGTAGAAACTCACCCGATTACAACGGTATGCGTATTTTTTCCCTAGGCCATTCTGGTTAAGCGTTTGGAGCAGCAGAATTGCGAAAAATTTTTTGCCTTCTCAACCATTTCTTGGCTTCAAAGTCCCATATCTCGCGAACGGATTGACCTAACCCAAAAATTCCTATTGCATCTGTATGTAGAAACTCTCCCGATTACAGCGGTATTTGTATTTTTTCCCTAGGCCGTTCTGGTTAAGCGTTTGGAGCAGCAGAAGTGCGAAAAATTTGTTGTCTTCTCAACCATTTCTTAGCTTCAAACTCCCATATCTAGCGAACGGATTGACGTCACCCAAAAATTCCTGTTGCATCTGAAAGTAGAAACTCGCCCGATTACAACGGTATGTGTATTTTTTCCCTAGGCCATTCTGGTTAAGCGTTTGGACCAGCAGAATTGTGAAAAATTTTTTGCCTTCTCTACCATTTCTTGGCTTCAAACTCCCATATCTCGCGAACGGATTGACCTAACCCAAAAATTCCTATTGCATCTGAAAGTAGAAACTCGCCCGATTACAACGGTATGTGTATTTTTTCCCTAGGCCATTCTGGTTAAGCGTCTGAAGCAGCAGAATTGCGAAAAATTTTTTGCCTTCTCAACCATTTCTTAGCTTCAAACTCTCAAATCTCGCGAACGGATTGACGTCACCCAAAAATTCCTGTTGCATCTGAAAGTAGAAACTCGCCCGATTACAACGGTATGTGTATTTTTCCCCTAGGCCATTCTGGTTAAGCGTTTGGAGCAGCGGAATTGCGAAAAATTTTTTGCCTTCTCAACGATTTCTTGTCTTCAAACTCCCATATCTCGCGAACGGATTGACCTAACCCAAAAATTCCTATTGCATCTGAAAGTGGAAACTCGCCCCATTACAACGGTATGTGTATTTTTTCCCTAGGCCATTCTGGTTAAGCGTTTGGAGCAGCAGAATTGCGAAAAATTTCTTGCCTTCTCAACCATTTCTTGGCTTCAAACTCCCATATCTCGCGAACGGATTGACCTAACCCAAAAATTCCTATGGCATCTGAAAGTAGAAACTCGCCCGATTACAACGGTATGTGTATTTTTTCCCTAGGCCATTCTGGTTAAGCGTTTGGCGCAGCAGAATTGCGAGAAATTGTATGCCTTCTCAACCATTTCTTAGCTTCAAAGTCCCATATCTCGCGAACGGATTGACCTAACCCAAAAATTCCAGTTGCGTCTGAAAGTAGAAACTCGCTCGATTACAACGGTATGTGTATTTTTTCCCTAGGCCATTCTGGTTAAGCGTTTGGAGCAGCAGAATTGCGAAAAATGTTTTGCCTTCTCAACCATTTCTTGGCTTCAAACTCCCATATCTCGCGAACGGATTGACCTAACCCAAAAATTCCTATTGCATCTGAAAGTAAAAACTCGTTCGATTACAACGGTATGTGTATTTTTTCCCTAGGCCATTCTGGTTAAGCGATTGGAGCAGCAGAAGTGCGAAAAAATTTTTGTCTTCTCAACCATTTCTTAGCTTCAAACTCCCATATCTCGCGAACGCATTGACCTAACCCAAAAATTCCTATTGCATCTGAAAGTAGAAACTCTCCCCATTACAACGGTATGTGTATTTTTTCCCGAGGCCATTCTGGTTAAGCGTTTGGAGCAGCAGAATTGCGAGAAATTGTATGCCTTCTCAACCATTTCTTAGCTTCAAAGTCCCATATCTCGCGAACGGATTGACCAAACCCAAAAATTCCTGCTGCGTCTGAAAGTAGAAACTCGCCCGATTACAACGGTATGCGTATTTTTTCCCTAGGCCATTCTGGTTAAGCGTTTGGAGCAGCAGAATTGCGAAAAATTTTTTGCCTTCTCAACCATTTCTTGGCTTCAAAGTCCCATATCTCGCGAACGGATTGACCTAACCCAAAAATTCCTATTGCATCTGTATGTAGAAACTCTCCCGATTACAGCGATATTTGTATTTTTTCCCTAGGCCGTTCTAGTTAAGCGTTTGGAGCAGCAGAAGTGCGAAAAATTTGTTGTCTTCTCAACCATTTCTTAGCTTCAAACTCCCATATCTCGCGAACGGATTGACGTAACCCAAAGATTCCTGTTGCATCTGAAAGTAGAAACTCGCCCGATTACAACGGTATGTGTATTTTTTCCCTAGGCCATTCTGGTTAAGCGTTTGGAGCAGCAGAATTGCGAAAAATTTTTTGCCTTCTCAACCATTTGTTGTCTTCAAACTCCCATATCTCGCGAACGGATTGACCTAACCCAAAAATTCCTATTGCATCTGAAAGTAGAAACTCGCCCGATTACAAAGGTATGTGTATTTTTTCCCTAGGCCATTCTGGTTAAGCGTTTGATGCAGCAGAATTGCGAAAAATTTTTTGCCTTCTCAACCATTTCTTGGCTTCAAACTCCCATATCTCGCGAACGGATTGACCTAACCCAAAAATTCCTATTGCATCTGAAAGTAGAAACTCGCCCGATTACAAAGTTATGTGTATTTTTTCCCTAGGCCATTCTGGTTAAGCGTTTGGAGCAGCAGAATTGTGAAAAATTTTTTGCCTTCTCTACCATTTCTTGGCTTCAAACTCCCATATCTCGCGAACGGATTGACCTAACCCAAAAATTCCTATTGCATCTGAAAGTAGAAACTCGCCCGATTACAACGGTATGTGTATTTTTTCCCTAGGCCATTCTGGTTAAGCGTCTGAAGCAGCAGAATTGCGAAAAATTTTTTGCCTTCTCAACCATTTCTTAGCTTCAAACTCCCAAATCTAGCGAACGGATTGACCTAACCCAAAAATTCCTATGGCATCTGAAAGTCGAAACTCACCCGATTACAACGGTATGTGTATTTTTTCCCTAGGCCATTCTGGTTAAGCGTTCGGAGCAGCAGAATTGCGAAAAATTTTTTGCCTTCTCAACGATTTCTTGTCTTCAAACTCCCATATCTCGCGAACGGATTGACCTAACCCAAAAATTCCTATTGCATCTGAAAGTAGAAACTCGCCCCATTACAACGGTATGTGTATTTTTTCCCTAGGCCATTATGGTTAAGCGTTTGGAGCAGCAGAATTGCGAAAAATTTTTTGCCTTCTCAACCATTTCTTGGCTTCAAACTCCCATATCTCGCGAACGGATTGACCTAACCCAAAAATTCCTATTGCATCTGAAAGTAGAAACTCGCCCGATTACAACGGTATGTGTATTTTTTCCCTAGGCCATTCTGGTTAAGCGTCTGAAGCAGCAGAATTGCGAAAAATTTTTTGCCTTCTCAACCATTTCTTAGCTTCAAACTCCCAAATCTCGCGAACGGATTGACGTCACCCAAAAATTCCTGTTGCGTCTGAAAGTAGAAACTCGCCCGATTACAACGGTATGTGTATTTTTCCCCTAGTCCATTCTGGTTAAGCGTTTGGAGCAGCGGAATTGCGAAAAATTTTTTGCCTTCTCAACGATTTCTTGTCTTCAAACTCCCATATCTCGCGAACGGATTGACCTAACCCAAAAATTCCTATTGCATCTGAAAGTAGAAACTCGCCCCATTACAACGGTATGTGTATTTTTTCCCTAGGCCATTCTGGTTAAGCGTTTGGAGCAGCAGAATTGCGAAAAATTTCTTGCCTTCTCAACCATTTCTTGGCTTCAAACTCCCATATCTCGCGAACGGATTGACCTAACCCAAAAATTCCTATTGCATCTGAAAGTAAAAACTCGTTCGATTACAACGGTATGTGTATTTTTTCCCTAGGCCATTCTGGTTAAGCGATTGGAGCAGCAGAAGTGCGAAAAAATTTTTGTCTTCTCAACCATTTCTTAGCTTCAAACTCCCATATCTCGCGAACGCATTGACCTAACCCAAAAATTCCTATTGCATCTGAAAGTAGAAACTCTCCCCATTACAACGGTATGTGTATTTTTTCCCGAGGCCATTCTGGTTAAGCGTTTGGAGCAGCAGAATTGCGAGAAATTGTATGCCTTCTCAACCATTTCTTAGCTTCAAAGTCCCATATCTCGCGAACGGATTGACCAAACCCAAAAATTCCTGCTGCGTCTGAAAGTAGAAACTCGCCCGATTACAACGGTATGCGTATTTTTTCCCTAGGCCATTCTGGTTAAGCGTTTGGAGCAGCAGAATTGCGAAAAATTTTTTGCCTTCTCAACCATTTCTTGGCTTCAAAGTCCCATATCTCGCGAACGGATTGACCTAACCCAAAAATTCCTATTGCATCTGTATGTAGAAACTCTCCCGATTACAGCGGTATTTGTATTTTTTCCCTAGGCCGTTCTGGTTAAGCGTTTGGAGCAGCAGAAGTGCGAAAAATTTGTTGTCTTCTCAACCATTTCTTAGCTTCAAACTCCCATATCTCGCGAACGGATTGACGTAACCCAAAGATTCCTGTTGCATCTGAAAGTAGAAACTCGCCCGATTACAACGGTATGTGTATTTTTTCCCTAGGCCATTCTGGTTAAGCGTTTGGAGCAGCAGAATTGCGAAAAATTTTTTGCCTTCTCAACCATTTGTTGTCTTCAAACTCCCATATCTCGCGAACGGATTGACCTAACCCAAAAATTCCTATTGCATCTGAAAGTAGAAACTCGCCCGATTACAAAGGTATGTGTATTTTTTCCCTAGGCCATTCTGGTTAAGCGTTTGATGCAGCAGAATTGCGAAAAATTTTTTGCCTTCTCAACCATTTCTTGGCTTCAAACTCCCATATCTCGCGAACGGATTGACCTAACCCAAAAATTCCTATTGCATCTGAAAGTAGAAACTCGCCCGACTACAACGGTATGTGTATTTTTTCCCTAGGCCATTCTGGTTAAGCGTTTGGAGCAGCAGAATTGTGAAAAATTTTTTGCCTTCTCTACCATTTCTTGGCTTCAAACTCCCATATCTCGCGAACGGATTGACCTAACCCAAAAATTCCTATTGCATCTGAGAGTAGAAACTCGCCCGATTACAACGGTATGTGTATTTTTTCCCTAGGCCATTCTGGTTAAGCGTCTGAAGCAGCAGAATTGCGAAAAATTTTTTGCCTTCTCAACCATTTCTTAGCTTCAAACTCCCAAATCTCGCGAACGGATTGACCTAACCCAAAAATTCCTATGGCATCTGAAAGTCGAAACTCACCCGATTACAACGGTATGTGTATTTTTTCCCTAGGCCATTCTGGTTAAGCGTTCGGAGCAGCAGAATTGCGAAAAATTTTTTGCCTTCTCTACCATTTCTTGTCTTCAAACTCCCATATCTCGCGAACGGATTGACCTAACCCAAAAATTCCTATTGCATCTGAAAGTAGAAACTCGCCCGATTACAACGGTATGTGTATTTTTTCCCTAGGCCATTCTGGTTAAGCGTTTGGAGCAGCAGAATTGCGAAAAATTTTTTGCCTTCTCAACCATTTCTTGGCTTCAAAGTCCCATATCTCGCGAACGGATTGACCTAACCCAAAAATTCCTATTGCATCTGAAAGTAGAAACTCGCCCGATTACAACGGCATGTGTATTTTTTCCCTAGGCCATTCTTGTTAAGCGTTTGGAGCAGCAGAATTGCGAAAAATTTTTTGCCTTCTCAACCATTTCTTGGCTTCAAAGTCCCATATCTCGCGAACGGATTGACCTAACCCAAAAATTCCTATTGCATCTGAAAGTAGAAACTCGCCCCATTACAACGGTATGTGTATTTTTTCCATAGGCCATTCTGGTTAAGCGTTTGGAGCAGCAGAATTGCGAAAAATTTCTTGCCTTCTCAACCATTTCTTGGCTTCAAACTCCCATATCTCGCGAACGGATTGACCTAACCCAAAAATTCCTATGGCATCTGAAAGTAGAAACTCGCCCGATTACAACGGTATGTGTATTTTTTCCCTAGGCCATTCTGGTTAAGCGTTTGGCGCAGCAGAATTGCGAGAAATTGTATGCCTTCTCAACCATTTCTTAGCTTCAAAGTCCCATATCTCGCGAACGGATTGACCTAACCCAAAAATTCCAGTTACGTCTGAAAGTAGAAACTCGCTCGATTACAACGGTATGTGTATTTTTTCCCTAGGCCATTCTGGTTAAGCGTTTGGAGCAGCAGAATTGCGAAAAATTTCTTGCCTTCTCAACCATTTCTTGGCTTCAAACTCCCATATCTCGCGAACGGATTGACCTAACCCAAAATTCCTATGGCATCTGAAAGTAGAAACTCGCCCGATTACAACGGTATGTGTATTTTTTCCCTAGGCCATTCTGGTTAAGCGTTTGGCGCAGCAGAATTGCGAGAAATTGTATGCCTTCTCAACCATTTCTTAGCTTCAAAGTCCCATATCTCGCGAACGGATTGACCTAACCCAAAAATTCCAGTTGCGTCTGAAAGTAGAAACTCGCTCGATTACAACGGTATGTGTATTTTTTCCCTAGGCCATTCTGGTTAAGCGTTTGGAGCAGCAGAATTGCGAAAAATTTGTTGTCTTCTCAACAATTTCTTAGCTTCAAACTCCCATATCTCGCGAACGGATTGACCTAACCCAAAAGTTCCTGTTGCATGTGAAAGTAGAATCTCGCCCGATTACAACGGTATGTGTATTTTTTCCCTAGGCCATTCTGGTTAAGCGTTCGGAGCAGTAGAATTGCGAAAAATTTTTTGCCTTCTCAACGATTTCTTGTCTTCAAACTCCCATATCTCGCGAACGGATTGACCTAACCCAAAAATTCCTGTTGCATCTGAAAGTAGAAACTCGCCCGATTACAACGGTATGTGTATTTTTTCCCTAGGCCATTCTGGTTAAGCGTTTGGAGGAACAGAATTGCGAAAAATTTTTTGCCTTCTCAAGCATTTCTTGGCTTCAAACTCCCATATCTCGCGAACGGATTGACCTAACCCAAAAGTTCCTGTTGCATGTGAAAGTAGAAACTCGCCCGATTACAACGGTATGTGTATTTTTTCCCTAGGCCATTCTGGTTAAGCGTTTGGAGCAGCAGAATTGCGAAAAATTTTTTGCCTTCTCAACCATTTCTTGGCTTCAAAGTCCCATATCTCGCGAACGGATTGACCTAACACAAAAATTCCTATTGCATCTGAAAGTAGAAACTCGCCCGATTACAACGGTATGTGTATTTTTTCCCTAGGCCATTCTGGTTAAGCGTTTGAAGCAGCTGAATTTCGAAAAATTTTTTGCCTTCTCAACCATTTCTTGGCTTCAAAGTCCCATATCTCGCGAACGGATTGACCTAACCCAAAAATTCCTATTGCATCTGAAAGTAGAAACTCGCTCCATTACAACGGTATGTGTATTTTTTCCATAGGCCATTCTGGTTAAGCGTTTGGAGCAGCAGAATTGCGAAAAATTTCTTGCCTTCTCAACCATTTCTTGGCTTCAAACTCCCATATCTCGCGAACGGATTGACCTAACCCAAAAATTCCTATGGCATCTGAAAGTAGAAACTCGCACGATTACAACGGTATGTGTATTTTTTCCCTAGGCCATTCTGGTTAAGCGTTTGGCGCAGCAGAATTGCGAGAAATTGTATGCCTTCTCAACCATTTCTTAGCTTCAAAGTCCCATATCTCGCGAACGGATTGACCTAACCCAAAAATTCCAGTTGCGTCTGAAAGTAGAAACTCGCTCGATTACAACGGTATGTGTATTTTTTCCCTAGGCCATTCTGGTTAAGCGTTTGGAGCAGCAGAATTGCGAAAAATTTGTTGTCTTCTCAACAATTTCTTAGCTTCAAACTCCCATATCTCGCGAACGGATTGACCTAACCCAAAAGTTCCTGTTGCATGTGAAAGTAGAATCTCGCCCGATTACAACGCTATGTGTATTTTTTCCCTAGGCCATTCTGGTTAAGCGTTCGGAGCAGTAGAATTGCGAAAAATTTTTTGCCTTCTCAACGATTTCTTGTCTTCAAACTCCCATATCTCGCGAACGGATTGACCTAACCCAAAAATTCCTGTTGCATCTGAAAGTAGAAACTCGCCCGATTACAACGGTATGTGTATTTTTTCCCTAGGCCATTCTGGTTAAGCGTTTGGAGGAACAGAATTGCGAAAAATTTTTTGCCTTCTCAAGCATTTCTTGGCTTCAAACTCCCATATCTCGCGAACGGATTGACCTAACCCAAAAGTTCCTGTTGCATGTGAAAGTAGAAACTCGCCCGATTACAACGGTATGTGTATTTTTTCCCTAGGCCATTCTGGTTAAGCGTTCGGAGCAGCAGAATTGCGAAAAATTTTTTGCCTTCTCAACGATTTCTTGTCTTCAAACTCCCATATCTCGCGAACGGATTGACCTAACACAAAAATTCCTATTGCATCTGAAAGTAGAAACTCGCCCGATTACAACGGTATGTGTATTTTTTCCCTAGGCCATTCTGGTTAAGCGTTTGAAGCAGCTGAATTGCGAAAAATTTTTTGCCTTCTCAACCATTTCTTGGCTTCAAACTCCCATATCTCGCGAACGGATTGACCTAACCCAAAAATTCCTATTGCATCTGAAAGTAGAAACTCGCCCGATTACAACGGTATGTGTATTTTTTCCCTAGGCCATTCTGGTTAAGCGTCTGAAGCAGCAGAATTGCGAAAAATTTTTTGCCTTCTCAACCATTTCTTAGCTTCAAACTCCCAAATCTAGCGAACGGATTGACCTAACCCAAAAATTCCTATGGCATCTGAAAGTCGAAACTCACCCGATTACAACGGTATGTGTATTTTTTCCCTAGGCCATTCTGGTTAAGCGTTCGGAGCAGCAGAATTGCGAAAAATTTTTTGCCTTCTCAACGATTTCTTGTCTTCAAACTCCCATATCTCGCGAACGGATTGACCTAACCCAAAAATTCCTATTGCATCTGAAAGTAGAAACTCGCCCCATTACAACGGTATGTGTATTTTTTCCCTAGGCCATTATGGTTAAGCGTTTGGAGCAGCAGAATTGCGAAAAATTTTTTGCCTTCTCAACCATTTCTTGGCTTCAAACTCCCATATCTCGCGAACGGATTGACCTAACCCAAAAATTCCTATTGCATCTGAAAGTAGAAACTCGCCCGATTACAACGGTATGTGTATTTTTTCCCTAGGCCATTCTGGTTAAGCGTCTGAAGCAGCAGAATTGCGAAAAATTTTTTGCCTTCTCAACCATTTCTTAGCTTCAAACTCCCAAATCTCGCGAACGGATTGACGTCACCCAAAAATTCCTGTTGCGTCTGAAAGTAGAAACTCGCCCGATTACAACGGTATGTGTATTTTTCCCCTAGTCCATTCTGGTTAAGCGTTTGGAGCAGCGGAATTGCGAAAAATTTTTTGCCTTCTCAACGATTTCTTGTCTTCAAACTCCCATATCTCGCGAACGGATTGACCTAACCCAAAAATTCCTATTGCATCTGAAAGTAGAAACTCGCCCCATTACAACGGTATGTGTATTTTTTCCCTAGGCCATTCTGGTTAAGCGTTTGGAGCAGCAGAATTGCGAAAAATTTCTTGCCTTCTCAACCATTTCTTGGCTTCAAACTCCCATATCTCGCGAACGGATTGACCTAACCCAAAAATTCCTATTGCATCTGAAAGTAAAAACTCGTTCGATTACAACGGTATGTGTATTTTTTCCCTAGGCCATTCTGGTTAAGCGATTGGAGCAGCAGAAGTGCGAAAAAATTTTTGTCTTCTCAACCATTTCTTAGCTTCAAACTCCCATATCTCGCGAACGCATTGACCTAACCCAAAAATTCCTATTGCATCTGAAAGTAGAAACTCTCCCCATTACAACGGTATGTGTATTTTTTCCCGAGGCCATTCTGGTTAAGCGTTTGGAGCAGCAGAATTGCGAGAAATTGTATGCCTTCTCAACCATTTCTTAGCTTCAAAGTCCCATATCTCGCGAACGGATTGACCAAACCCAAAAATTCCTGCTGCGTCTGAAAGTAGAAACTCGCCCGATTACAACGGTATGCGTATTTTTTCCCTAGGCCATTCTGGTTAAGCGTTTGGAGCAGCAGAATTGCGAAAAATTTTTTGCCTTCTCAACCATTTCTTGGCTTCAAAGTCCCATATCTCGCGAACGGATTGACCTAACCCAAAAATTCCTATTGCATCTGTATGTAGAAACTCTCCCGATTACAGCGGTATTTGTATTTTTTCCCTAGGCCGTTCTGGTTAAGCGTTTGGAGCAGCAGAAGTGCGAAAAATTTGTTGTCTTCTCAACCATTTCTTAGCTTCAAACTCCCATATCTCGCGAACGGATTGACGTAACCCAAAGATTCCTGTTGCATCTGAAAGTAGAAACTCGCCCGATTACAACGGTATGTGTATTTTTTCCCTAGGCCATTCTGGTTAAGCGTTTGGAGCAGCAGAATTGCGAAAAATTTTTTGCCTTCTCAACCATTTGTTGTCTTCAAACTCCCATATCTCGCGAACGGATTGACCTAACCCAAAAATTCCTATTGCATCTGAAAGTAGAAACTCGCCCGATTACAAAGGTATGTGTATTTTTTCCCTAGGCCATTCTGGTTAAGCGTTTGATGCAGCAGAATTGCGAAAAATTTTTTGCCTTCTCAACCATTTCTTGGCTTCAAACTCCCATATCTCGCGAACGGATTGACCTAACCCAAAAATTCCTATTGCATCTGAAAGTAGAAACTCGCCCGACTACAACGGTATGTGTATTTTTTCCCTAGGCCATTCTGGTTAAGCGTTTGGAGCAGCAGAATTGTGAAAAATTTTTTGCCTTCTCTACCATTTCTTGGCTTCAAACTCCCATATCTCGCGAACGGATTGACCTAACCCAAAAATTCCTATTGCATCTGAAAGTAGAAACTCGCCCGATTACAACGGTATGTGTATTTTTTCCCTAGGCCATTCTGGTTAAGCGTCTGAAGCAGCAGAATTGCGAAAAATTTTTTGCCTTCTCAACCATTTCTTAGCTTCAAACTCCCAAATCTCGCGAACGGATTGACCTAACCCAAAAATTCCTATGGCATCTGAAAGTCGAAACTCACCCGATTACAACGGTATGTGTATTTTTTCCCTAGGCCATTCTGGTTAAGCGTTCGGAGCAGCAGAATTGCGAAAAATTTTTTGCCTTCTCTACCATTTCTTGTCTTCAAACTCCCATATCTCGCGAACGGATTGACCTAACCCAAAAATTCCTATTGCATCTGAAAGTAGAAACTCGCCCGATTACAACGGTATGTGTATTTTTTCCCTAGGCCATTCTGGTTAAGCGTTTGGAGCAGCAGAATTGCGAAAAATTTTTTGCCTTCTCAACCATTTCTTGGCTTCAAAGTCCCATATCTCGCGAACGGATTGACCTAACCCAAAAATTCCTATTGCATCTGAAAGTAGAAACTCGCCCGATTACAACGGCATGTGTATTTTTTCCCTAGGCCATTCTTGTTAAGCGTTTGGAGCAGCAGAATTGCGAAAAATTTTTTGCCTTCTCAACCATTTCTTGGCTTCAAAGTCCCATATCTCGCGAACGGATTGACCTAACCCAAAAATTCCTATTGCATCTGAAAGTAGAAACTCGCCCCATTACAACGGTATGTGTATTTTTTCCATAGGCCATTCTGGTTAAGCGTTTGGAGCAGCAGAATTGCGAAAAATTTCTTGCCTTCTCAACCATTTCTTGGCTTCAAACTCCCATATCTCGCGAACGGATTGACCTAACCCAAAAATTCCTATGGCATCTGAAAGTAGAAACTCGCCCGATTACAACGGTATGTGTATTTTTTCCCTAGGCCATTCTGGTTAAGCGTTTGGCGCAGCAGAATTGCGAGAAATTGTATGCCTTCTCAACCATTTCTTAGCTTCAAAGTCCCATATCTCGCGAACGGATTGACCTAACCCAAAAATTCCAGTTACGTCTGAAAGTAGAAACTCGCTCGATTACAACGGTATGTGTATTTTTTCCCTAGGCCATTCTGGTTAAGCGTTTGGAGCAGCAGAATTGCGAAAAATTTCTTGCCTTCTCAACCATTTCTTGGCTTCAAACTCCCATATCTCGCGAACGGATTGACCTAACCCAAAATTCCTATGGCATCTGAAAGTAGAAACTCGCCCGATTACAACGGTATGTGTATTTTTTCCCTAGGCCATTCTGGTTAAGCGTTTGGCGCAGCAGAATTGCGAGAAATTGTATGCCTTCTCAACCATTTCTTAGCTTCAAAGTCCCATATCTCGCGAACGGATTGACCTAACCCAAAAATTCCAGTTGCGTCTGAAAGTAGAAACTCGCTCGATTACAACGGTATGTGTATTTTTTCCCTAGGCCATTCTGGTTAAGCGTTTGGAGCAGCAGAATTGCGAAAAATTTGTTGTCTTCTCAACAATTTCTTAGCTTCAAACTCCCATATCTCGCGAACGGATTGACCTAACCCAAAAGTTCCTGTTGCATGTGAAAGTAGAATCTCGCCCGATTACAACGGTATGTGTATTTTTTCCCTAGGCCATTCTGGTTAAGCGTTCGGAGCAGTAGAATTGCGAAAAATTTTTTGCCTTCTCAACGATTTCTTGTCTTCAAACTCCCATATCTCGCGAACGGATTGACCTAACCCAAAAATTCCTGTTGCATCTGAAAGTAGAAACTCGCCCGATTACAACGGTATGTGTATTTTTTCCCTAGGCCATTCTGGTTAAGCGTTTGGAGGAACAGAATTGCGAAAAATTTTTTGCCTTCTCAAGCATTTCTTGGCTTCAAACTCCCATATCTCGCGAACGGATTGACCTAACCCAAAAGTTCCTGTTGCATGTGAAAGTAGAAACTCGCCCGATTACAACGGTATGTGTATTTTTTCCCTAGGCCATTCTGGTTAAGCGTTTGGAGCAGCAGAATTGCGAAAAATTTTTTGCCTTCTCAACCATTTCTTGGCTTCAAAGTCCCATATCTCGCGAACGGATTGACCTAACACAAAAATTCCTATTGCATCTGAAAGTAGAAACTCGCCCGATTACAACGGTATGTGTATTTTTTCCCTAGGCCATTCTGGTTAAGCGTTTGAAGCAGCTGAATTTCGAAAAATTTTTTGCCTTCTCAACCATTTCTTGGCTTCAAAGTCCCATATCTCGCGAACGGATTGACCTAACCCAAAAATTCCTATTGCATCTGAAAGTAGAAACTCGCTCCATTACAACGGTATGTGTATTTTTTCCATAGGCCATTCTGGTTAAGCGTTTGGAGCAGCAGAATTGCGAAAAATTTCTTGCCTTCTCAACCATTTCTTGGCTTCAAACTCCCATATCTCGCGAACGGATTGACCTAACCCAAAAATTCCTATGGCATCTGAAAGTAGAAACTCGCACGATTACAACGGTATGTGTATTTTTTCCCTAGGCCATTCTGGTTAAGCGTTTGGCGCAGCAGAATTGCGAGAAATTGTATGCCTTCTCAACCATTTCTTAGCTTCAAAGTCCCATATCTCGCGAACGGATTGACCTAACCCAAAAATTCCAGTTGCGTCTGAAAGTAGAAACTCGCTCGATTACAACGGTATGTGTATTTTTTCCCTAGGCCATTCTGGTTAAGCGTTTGGAGCAGCAGAATTGCGAAAAATTTGTTGTCTTCTCAACAATTTCTTAGCTTCAAACTCCCATATCTCGCGAACGGATTGACCTAACCCAAAAGTTCCTGTTGCATGTGAAAGTAGAATCTCGCCCGATTACAACGCTATGTGTATTTTTTCCCTAGGCCATTCTGGTTAAGCGTTCGGAGCAGTAGAATTGCGAAAAATTTTTTGCCTTCTCAACGATTTCTTGTCTTCAAACTCCCATATCTCGCGAACGGATTGACCTAACCCAAAAATTCCTGTTGCATCTGAAAGTAGAAACTCGCCCGATTACAACGGTATGTGTATTTTTTCCCTAGGCCATTCTGGTTAAGCGTTTGGAGGAACAGAATTGCGAAAAATTTTTTGCCTTCTCAAGCATTTCTTGGCTTCAAACTCCCATATCTCGCGAACGGATTGACCTAACCCAAAAGTTCCTGTTGCATGTGAAAGTAGAAACTCGCCCGATTACAACGGTATGTGTATTTTTTCCCTAGGCCATTCTGGTTAAGCGTTCGGAGCAGCAGAATTGCGAAAAATTTTTTGCCTTCTCAACGATTTCTTGTCTTCAAACTCCCATATCTCGCGAACGGATTGACCTAACACAAAAATTCCTATTGCATCTGAAAGTAGAAACTCGCCCGATTACAACGGTATGTGTATTTTTTCCCTAGGCCATTCTGGTTAAGCGTTTGAAGCAGCTGAATTGCGAAAAATTTTTTGCCTTCTCAACCATTTCTTGGCTTCAAACTCCCATATCTCGCGAACGGATTGACCTAACCCAAAAATTCCTATTGCATCTGAAAGTAGAAACTCGCCCAATTACAACGTTATGTGTATTTTTTCCCTAGGCCATTCTGGTTAAGCGTTTGGAGCAGCAGAATTGTGAAAAATTTTTTGCCTTCTCTACCATTTCTTGGCTTCAAACTCCCATATCTCGCGAACGGATTGACCTAACCCAAAAATTCCTATGGCATCTGAAAGTCGAAACTCACCCGATTACAACGGTATGTGTATTTTCTCCCTAGGCCATTCTGGTTAAGCGTTTGGAGCAGCAGAAGTGCGAAAAATTTGTTGTCTTCTCAACCATTTCTTAGCTTCAAACTCCCATATCTCGCGAATGGATTGACGTAACCCAAAAATTCCTGTTGCATCTCAAAGTAGAAACTCGCCCGATTACAACGGTATTTCTATTTTTTCCATAGGCCATTCTGGTTAAGCGTTTGGAGCAGCAGAATTGCGAAAAATTTCTTGCCTTCTCAACCATTTCTTGGCTTCAAACTCCCATATCTCGCGAACGGATTGACCTAACCCAAAAATTCCTATGGCATCTGAAAGTAGAAACTCGCACGATTACAACGGTATGTGTATTTTTTCCCTAGGCCATTCTGGTTAAGCGTTTGGCGCAGCAGAATTGCGAGAAATTGTATGCCTTCTCAACCATTTCTTAGCTTCAAAGTCCCATATCTCGCGAACGGATTGACCTAACCCAAAAATTCCAGTTGCGTCTGAAAGTAGAAACTCGCTCGATTACAACGGTATGTGTATTTTTTCCCTAGGCCATTCTGGTTAAGCGTTTGGAGCAGCAGAATTGCGAAAAATTTGTTGTCTTCTCAACAATTTCTTAGCTTCAAACTCCCATATCTCGCGAACGGATTGACCTAACCCAAAAGTTCCTGTTGCATGTGAAAGTAGAATCTCGCCCGATTACAACGGTATGTGTATTTTTTCCCTAGGCCATTCTGGTTAAGCGTTCGGAGCAGTAGAATTGCGAAAAATTTTTTGCCTTCTCAACGATTTCTTGTCTTCAAACTCCCATATCTCGCGAACGGATTGACCTAACCCAAAAATTCCTGTTGCATCTGAAAGTAGAAACTCGCCCGATTACAACGGTATGTGTATTTTTTCCCTAGGCCATTCTGGTTAAGCGTTTGGAGCAGCAGAATTGTGAAAAATTTTTTGCCTTCTCTACCATTTCTTGGCTTCATACTACCATATCTCGCGAACGGATTGACCTAACCCAAAAATTCCTATTGCATCTGAAAGTAGAAACTCGCCCGATTACAACGGTATGTGTATTTTTTCCCTAGGCCATTCTGGTTAAGCGTTTGGAGCAGCAGAATTGCGAAAAATTTTTTGCCTTCTCAACGATTTCTTGTCTTCAAACTCCCATATCTCGCGAACGGATTGACCTAACCCAAAAATTCCTATTGCATCTGAAAGTAGAAACTCGCCCGATTACAACGGTATGTGTATTTTTTCCCTAGGCCATTCTGGTTAAGCGTCTGAAGCAGCAGAATTGCGAAAAATTTCTTGCCTTCGCAACCATTTCTTGTCTTCAAACTCCCATATCTCGCGAACGGATTGACCTAACCCAAAAATTCCTATTGCATCTGAAAGTAGAAACTCGCCCGATTACAACGGTATGTGTATTTTTTCCCTAGGCCATTCTGGTTAAGCGTTTGGAGCAGCAGAATTGCGAAAAATTTTTTGCCTTCTCAACCATTTCTTGGCTTCAAAGTCCCATATCTCGCGAACGGATTGACCTAACCCAAAAATTCCTATTGCATCTGAAAGTAGAAACTCGCCCGATTACAACGGTATGTGTATTTTTTCCCTAGGCCATTCTGGTTAAGCGTTTGGAGCATCAGAATTGCGAAAAATTTTTTGCCTTCTCAACCATTTCTTGGCTTCAAAGTCCCATATCTCGCGAACGGATTGACCTAACCCAAAAATTCCTATTGCATCTGAAAGTAGAAACTCGCCCCATTACAACGGTATGTGTATTTTTTCCCTAGGCCATTCTGGTTAAGCGTTTGGAGCAGCAGAATTGCGAAAAATTTCTTGCCTTCTCAACCATTTCTTGGCTTCAAACTCCCATATCTCGCGAACGGATTGACCTAACCCAAAAATACCTATGGCATCTGAAGGTCGAAACTCACCCGATTACAACGGTATTTGTATTTTCTCCCTAGGCCATTCTGGTTAAGCGTTTGGAGCAGCAGAAGTGCGAAAAATTTGTTGTCTTCTCAACCATTTCTTAGCTTCAAACTCCCATATCTCGCGAATGGATTGACGTAACCCAAAAATTCCTGTTGCATCTCAAAGTAGAAACTCGCCCGATTACAACGGTATGTGTATTTTTTCCCTAGGCCATTCTGGTTAAGCGTCTGAAGCAGCAGAATTGCGAAAAATTTCTTGCCTTCGCAACCATTTCTTGTCTTCAAACTCCCATATCTCGCGAACGGATTGACCTAACCCAAAAATTCCTATTGCATCTGAAAGTAGAAACTCGCCCGATTACAACGGTATGTGTATTTTTTCCCTAGGCCATTCTGGTTAAGCGTTTGGAGCAGCAGAATTGCGAAAAATTTTTTGCCTTCTCAACCATTTCTTGGCTTCAAAGTCCCATATCTCGCGAACGGATTGACCTAACCCAAAAATTCCTATTGCATCTGAAAGTAGAAACTCGCCCGATTACAACGGTATGTGTATTTTTTCCCTAGGCCATTCTGGTTAAGCGTTTGGAGCATCAGAATTGCGAAAAATTTTTTGCCTTCTCAACCATTTCTTGGCTTCAAAGTCCCATATCTCGCGAACGGATTGACCTAACCCAAAAATTCCTATTGCATCTGAAAGTAGAAACGCGCCCCATTACAACGGTATGTGTATTTTTTCCCTAGGCCATTCTGGTTAAGCGTTTGGAGCAGCAGAATTGCGAAAAATTTCTTGCCTTCTCAACCATTTCTTGGCTTCAAACTCCCATATCTCGCGAACGGATTGACCTAACCCAAAAATTCCTATGGCATCTGAAAGTCGAAACTCACCCGATTACAACGGTATTTGTATTTTCTCCCTAGGCCATTCTGGTTAAGCGTTTGGAGCAGCAGAAGTGCGAAAAATTTGTTGTCTTCTCAACCATTTCTTAGTTTCAAACTCCCATATCTCGCGAATGGATTGACGTAACCCAAAAATTCCTGTTGCATCTCAAAGTAGAAACTCGCCCGATTACAACGGTATGTGTATTTTTTCCATAGGCCGTTCTGGTTAAGCGTTTGGAGCAGCAGAATTGCGAAAAATTTTTTGCCTTCTCAACGATTTCTTGTCTTCAAACTCCCATATCTCGCGAACGGATTGACCTAACCCAAAAAATTCCTATTGCATCTGAATGTAGAAACTCGCCCGATTACAACGTTATTTCTATTTTTCCCTAGGCCATTCTGGTTAAGCGTTTGGAGCAGCAGAATAGCGAAAAATTTTTTGCCTTCTCAACCATTTCTTGGCTTCAAACTCCCATATCTCGCGAACGGATTGACCTAACCCAAAAATTCCTATTGCATCTGAAAGTAGAAACTCGCCCGATTACAGCGGTATGTGTATTTTTTCCCTAGGCCATTCTGGTTAAGCGTTTGGAGCAGCAGAATTGTGAAAAATTTCTCGCCTTCCCAACCATTTCTTGGCTTCAAACTCCCATATCTCGCGAACGGATTGACCTAACCCAAAAATTCCTATGGCATCTGAAAGTAGAAACTCACCCGATTACAACGGTATGTGTATTTTTTCCCGTGGCCATTCTGGTTAAGCGTTTGGAGCAGCAGAAGTGCGAAAAATTTGTTGTCTTCTCAACCGTTTCTTAGCTTCAAACTCCTATATCTCGCGAACTGATTGACGTAACCCAAAAATTCCTGTTGCATGTGAAAGTAGAAACTCGCCCGATTACAACGGTATGTGTATTTTTTCCCTAGGCCATTCTGGTTAAGCGTTTGGAGCAGCAGAATTGTGAAAAATTTTTTGCCTTCTCTACCATTTCTTGGCTTCAAACTCCCATATCTCGCGAACGGATTGACCTAACCCAAATATTCCTTTTGCATCTGAAAGTAGAAACTCGCCCGATTACAACGGTCTGTGTATTTTTTCCCTAGGCCATTCTGGATAAGCGTTTGGAGGAACAGAATTGCGAAAAATTTTTTTCCTTCTCAAGCATTTCTTGGCTTCAAACTCCCATATCTCGCGAACGGATTGACGTCACCCAAAAATTCCTATTGCATCTGAAAGTAGAAACTCGCCCGATTACAACGGTATGTGTATTTTTTCCCTAGGCCATTCTGGTTAAGCGTTTGATGCAGCAGAATTGCGAAAAATTTTTTGCCTTCTCAACCATTTCTTGGCTTCAAACTCCCATATCTCGCGAACGGATTGACCTAACCCAAAAATTCCTATTGCATCTGAAAGCAGAAACTCGCCCGATTACAAAGGTATGTGTATTTTTTCCCTAGGCCATTCTGGTTAAGCGTTTGGAGCAGCAGAATTGTGAAAAATTTTTTGCCTTCTCTACCATTTCTTGGCTTCAAACTCCCATATCTCGCGAACGGATTGACCTAACCCAAAAATTCCTATTGCATCTGAAAGTAGAAACTCGCCCGATTACAACGGTATGTGTATTTTTTCCCTAGGCCATTCTGGTTAAGCGTCTGAAGCAGCAGAATTGCGAAAAATTTTTTGCCTTCTCAACCATTTCTTAGCTTCAAACTCCCAAATCTCGCGAACGGATTGACCTAACCCAAAAATTCCTATGGCATCTGAAAGTCGAAACTCACCCGATTACAACGGTATGTGTATTTTTTCCCTAGGCCATTCTGGTTAAGCGTTCGGAGCAGCAGAATTGCGAAAAATTTTTTGCCTTCTCAACGATTTCTTGTCTTCAAACTCCCATATCTCGCGAACGGATTGACCTAACCCAAAAATTCCTATTGCATCTGAAAGTAGAAACTCGCCCCATTACAACGGTATGTGTATTTTTTCCCTAGGCCATTATGGTTAAGCGTTTGGAGCAGCAGAATTGCGAAAAATTTTTTGCCTTCTCAACCATTTCTTGGCTTCAAACTCCCATATCTCGCGAACGGATTGACCTAACCCAAAAATTCCTATTGCATCTGAAAGTAGAAACTCGACCGATTACAACGGTATGTGTATTTTTTCCCTAGGCCATTCTGGTTAAGCGTTTGGAGCAGCAGAATTGCGAAAAATTTCTTGCCTTCTCAACCATTTCTTGGCTTCAAACTCCCATATCTCGCGAACGGATTGACCTAACCCAAAAATTCCTATGGCATCTGAAAGTCGAAACTCACCCGATTACAACGGTATTTGTATTTTCTCCCTAGGCCATTCTGGTTAAGCGTTTGGAGCAGCAGAAGTGCGAAAAATTTGTTGTCTTCTCAACCATTTCTTAGCTTCAAACTCCCATATCTCGCGAATGGATTGACGTAACCCAAAAATTCCTGTTGCATCTCAAAGTAGAAACTCGCCCGATTACAACGGTATGTGTATTTTTTCCATAGGCCGTTCTGGTTAAGCGTTTGGAGCAGCAGAATTGCGAAAAATTTTTTGCCTTCTCAACGATTTCTTGTCTTCAAACTCCCATATCTCGCGAACGGATTGACCTAACCCAAAAAATTCCTATTGCATCTGAATGTAGAAACTCGCCCGATTACAACGTTATTTCTATTTTTTCCCTAGGCCATTCTGGTTAAGCGTTTGGAGCAGCAGAATAGCGAAAAATTTTTTGCCTTTCCAACCATTTCTTGGCTTCAAAGTCCCATATCTCGCGAACGGATTGACCTAACCCAAAAATTCCTATTGCATCTGAAAGTAGAAACTCGACCGATTACAGCGGTATGTGTATTTTTTCCCTAGGCCATTCTGGTTAAGCGTTTGGAGCAGCAGAATTGCGAAAAATTTCTTGCCTTCTCAACCATTTCTTGGCTTCAAACTCCCATATCTCGCGAACGGATTCACCTAACCCAAAAATTCCTATGGCATCTGAAAGTCGAAACTCACCCGATTACAACGGTATGTGTATTTTCTCCCTAGGCCATTCTGGTTAAGCGTTTGGAGCAGCAGAAGTGCGAAAAATTTGTTGTCTTCTCAACCATTTCTTAGCTTCAAACTCCCATATCTCGCGAATGGATTGACGTAACCCAAAAATTCCTGTTGCATCTCAAAGTAGAAACTCGCCCGATTACAACGGTATGTGTATTTTTTCCATAGGCCGTTCTGGTTAAGCGTTTGGAGCAGCAGAATTGCGAAAAATTTTTTGCCTTCTCAACGATTTCTTGTCTTCAAACTCCCATATCTCGCGAACGGATTGACCTAACCCAAAAAATTCCTATTGCATCTGAATGTAGAAACTCGCCCGATTACAACGTTATTTCTATTTTTTCCCTAGGCCATTCTGGTTAAGCGTTTGGAGCAGCAGAATAGCGAAAAATTTTTTGCCTTCTCAACCATTTCTTGGCTTCAAACTCCCATATCTCGCGAACGGATTGACCTAACCCAAAAATTCCTATTGCATCTGAAAGTAGAAACTCGCCCGATTACAGCGGTATGTGTATTTTTTCCCTAGGCCATTCTGGTTAAGCGTTTGGAGCAGCAGAATTGTGAAAAATTTCTCGCCTTCCCAACCATTTCTTGGCTTCAAACTCCCATATCTCGCGAACGGATTGACCTAACCCAAAAATTCCTATGGCATCTGAAAGTAGAAACTCACCCGATTACAACGGTATGTGTATTTTTTCCCGTGGCCATTCTGGTTAAGCGTTTGGAGCAGCAGAAGTGCGAAAAATTTGTTGTCTTCTCAACCGTTTCTTAGCTTCAAACTCCTATATCTCGCGAACTGATTGACGTAACCCAAAAATTCCTGTTGCATGTGAAAGTAGAAACTCGCCCGATTACAACGGTATGTGTATTTTTTCCCTAGGCCATTCTGGTTAAGCGTTTGGAGCAGCAGAATTGTGAAAAATTTTTTGCCTTCTCTACCATTTCTTGGCTTCAAACTCCCATATCTCGCGAACGGATTGACCTAACCCAAATATTCCTTTTGCATCTGAAAGTAGAAACTCGCCCGATTACAACGGTCTGTGTATTTTTTCCCTAGGGCATTCTGGATAAGCGTTTGGAGGAACAGAATTGCGAAAAATTTTTTTCCTTCTCAAGCATTTCTTGGCTTCAAACTCCCATATCTCGCGAACGGATTGACGTCACCCAAAAATTCCTATTGCATCTGAAAGTAGAAACTCGCCCGATTACAACGGTATGTGTATTTTTTCCCTAGGCCATTCTGGTTAAGCGTTTGATGCAGCAGAATTGCGAAAAATTTTTTGCCTTCTCAACCATTTCTTGGCTTCAAACTCCCATATCTCGCGAACGGATTGACCTAACCCAAAAATTCCTATTGCATCTGAAAGCAGAAACTCGCCCGATTACAAAGGTATGTGTATTTTTTCCCTAGGCCATTCTGGTTAAGCGTTTGGAGCAGCAGAATTGTGAAAAATTTTTTGCCTTCTCTACCATTTCTTGGCTTCAAACTCCCATATCTCGCGAACGGATTGACCTAACCCAAAAATTCCTATTGCATCTGAAAGTAGAAACTCGCCCGATTACAACGGTATGTGTATTTTTTCCCTAGGCCATTCTGGTTAAGCGTCTGAAGCAGCAGAATTGCGAAAAATTTTTTGCCTTCTCAACCATTTCTTAGCTTCAAACTCCCAAATCTCGCGAACGGATTGACCTAACCCAAAAATTCCTATGGCATCTGAAAGTCGAAACTCACCCGATTACAACGGTATGTGTATTTTTTCCCTAGGCCATTCTGGTTAAGCGTTCGGAGCAGCAGAATTGCGAAAAATTTTTTGCCTTCTCAACGATTTCTTGTCTTCAAACTCCCATATCTCGCGAACGGATTGACCTAACCCAAAAATTCCTATTGCATCTGAAAGTAGAAACTCGCCCCATTACAACGGTATGTGTATTTTTTCCCTAGGCCATTATGGTTAAGCGTTTGGAGCAGCAGAATTGCGAAAAATTTTTTGCCTTCTCAACCATTTCTTGGCTTCAAACTCCCATATCTCGCGAACGGATTGACCTAACCCAAAAATTCCTATTGCATCTGAAAGTAGAAACTCGCCCGATTACAACGGTATGTGTATTTTTTCCCTAGGCCATTCTGGTTAAGCGTCTGAAGCAGCAGAATTGCGAAAAATTTTTTGCCTTCTCAACCATTTCTTAGCTTCAAACACCCAAATCTCGCGAACGGATTGACTTCACCCAAAAATTCCTGTTGCATCTGAAAGTAGAAACTCGCCCGATTACAACGGTATGTGTATTTTTCCCCTAGTCCATTCTGGTTAAGCGTTTGGAGCAGCGGAATTGCGAAAAATTTTTTGCCTTCTCAACGATTTCTTGTCTTCAAACTCCCATATCTCGCGAACGGATTGACCTAACCCAAAAATTCCTATTGCATCTGAAAGTAGAAACTCGCCCCATTACAACGGTATGTGTATTTTTTCCCTAGGCCATTCTGGTTAAGCGTTTGGAGCAGCAGAATTGCGAAAAATTTCTTGCCTTCTCAACCATTTCTTGGCTTCAAACTCCCATATCTCGCGAACGGATTGACCTAACCCAAAAATTCCTATTGCATCTGAAAGTAAAAACTCGTTCGATTACAACGGTATGTGTATTTTTTCCCTAGGCCATTCTGGTTAAGCGATTGGAGCAGCAGAAGTGCGAAAAAATTTTTGTCTTCTCAACCATTTCTTAGCTTCAAACTCCCATATCTCGCGAACGCATTGACCTAACCCAAAAATTCCTATTGCATCTGAAAGTAGAAACTCTCCCCATTACAACGGTATGTGTATTTTTTCCCGAGGCCATTCTGGTTAAGCGTTTGGAGCAGCAGAATTGCGAGAAATTGTATGCCTTCTCAACCATTTCTTAGCTTCAAAGTCCCATATCTCGCGAACGGATTGACCAAACCCAAAAATTCCTGCTGCGTCTGAAAGTAGAAACTCGCCCGATTACAACGGTATGCGTATTTTTTCCCTAGGCCATTCTGGTTAAGCGTTTGGAGCAGCAGAATTGCGAAAAATTTTTTGCCTTCTCAACCATTTCTTGGCTTCAAAGTCCCATATCTCGCGAACGGATTGACCTAACCCAAAAATTCCTATTGCATCTGAAAGTAGAAACTCGCCCGATTACAAAGGTATGTGTATTTTTTCCCTAGGCCATTCTGGTTAAGCGTTTGATGCAGCAGAATTGCGAAAAATTTTTTGCCTTCTCAACCATTTCTTGGCTTCAAACTCCCATATCTCGCGAACGGATTGACCTAACCCAAAAATTCCTATTGCATCTGAAAGTAGAAACTCGCCCGACTACAACGGTATGTGTATTTTTTCCCTAGGCCATTCTGGTTAAGCGTTTGGAGCAGCAGAATTGTGAAAAATTTTTTGCCTTCTCTACCATTTCTTGGCTTCAAACTCCCATATCTCGCGAACGGATTGACCTAACCCAAAAATTCCTATTGCATCTGAAAGTAGAAACTCGCCCGATTACAACGGTATGTGTATTTTTTCCCTAGGCCATTCTGGTTAAGCGTCTGAAGCAGCAGAATTGCGAAAAATTTTTTGCCTTCTCAACCATTTCTTAGCTTCAAACTCCCAAATCTCGCGAACGGATTGACCTAACCCAAAAATTCCTATGGCATCTGAAAGTCGAAACTCACCCGATTACAACGGTATGTGTATTTTTTCCCTAGGCCATTCTGGTTAAGCGTTCGGAGCAGCAGAATTGCGAAAAATTTTTTGCCTTCTCTACCATTTCTTGTCTTCAAACTCCCATATCTCGCGAACGGATTGACCTAACCCAAAAATTCCTATTGCATCTGAAAGTAGAAACTCGCCCGATTACAACGGTATGTGTATTTTTTCCCTAGGCCATTCTGGTTAAGCGTTTGGAGCAGCAGAATTGCGAAAAATTTTTTGCCTTCTCAACCATTTCTTGGCTTCAAAGTCCCATATCTCGCGAACGGATTGACCTAACCCAAAAATTCCTATTGCATCTGAAAGTAGAAACTCGCCCGATTACAACGGCATGTGTATTTTTTCCCTAGGCCATTCTTGTTAAGCGTTTGGAGCAGCAGAATTGCGAAAAATTTTTTGCCTTCTCAACCATTTCTTGGCTTCAAAGTCCCATATCTCGCGAACGGATTGACCTAACCCAAAAATTCCTATTGCATCTGAAAGTAGAAACTCGCCCCATTACAACGGTATGTGTATTTTTTCCATAGGCCATTCTGGTTAAGCGTTTGGAGCAGCAGAATTGCGAAAAATTTCTTGCCTTCTCAACCATTTCTTGGCTTCAAACTCCCATATCTCGCGAACGGATTGACCTAACCCAAAAATTCCTATGGCATCTGAAAGTAGAAACTCGCCCGATTACAACGGTATGTGTATTTTTTCCCTAGGCCATTCTGGTTAAGCGTTTGGCGCAGCAGAATTGCGAGAAATTGTATGCCTTCTCAACCATTTCTTAGCTTCAAAGTCCCATATCTCGCGAACGGATTGACCTAACCCAAAAATTCCAGTTACGTCTGAAAGTAGAAACTCGCTCGATTACAACGGTATGTGTATTTTTTCCCTAGGCCATTCTGGTTAAGCGTTTGGAGCAGCAGAATTGCGAAAAATTTCTTGCCTTCTCAACCATTTCTTGGCTTCAAACTCCCATATCTCGCGAACGGATTGACCTAACCCAAAAATTCCTATGGCATCTGAAAGTAGAAACTCGCCCGATTACAACGGTATGTGTATTTTTTCCCTAGGCCATTCTGGTTAAGCGTTTGGCGCAGCAGAATTGCGAGAAATTGTATGCCTTCTCAACCATTTCTTAGCTTCAAAGTCCCATATCTCGCGAACGGATTGACCTAACCCAAAAATTCCAGTTGCGTCTGAAAGTAGAAACTCGCTCGATTACAACGGTATGTGTATTTTTTCCCTAGGCCATTCTGGTTAAGCGTTTGGAGCAGCAGAATTGCGAAAAATTTGTTGTCTTCTCAACAATTTCTTAGCTTCAAACTCCCATATCTCGCGAACGGATTGACCTAACCCAAAAGTTCCTGTTGCATGTGAAAGTAGAATCTCGCCCGATTACAAGGGTATGTGTATTTTTTCCCTAGGCCATTCTGGTTAAGCGTTCGGAGCAGTAGAATTGCGAAAAATTTTTTGCCTTCTCAACGATTTCTTGTCTTCAAACTCCCATATCTCGCGAACGGATTGACCTAACCCAAAAATTCCTGTTGCATCTGAAAGTAGAAACTCGCCCGATTACAACGGTATGTGTATTTTTTCCCTAGGCCATTCTGGTTAAGCGTTTGGAGGAACAGAATTGCGAAAAATTTTTTGCCTTCTCAAGCATTTCTTGGCTTCAAACTCCCATATCTCGCGAACGGATTGACCTAACCCAAAAGTTCCTGTTGCATGTGAAAGTAGAAACTCGCCCGATTACAACGGTATGTGTATTTTTTCCCTAGGCCATTCTGGTTAAGCGTTTGGAGCAGCAGAATTGCGAAAAATTTTTTGCCTTCTCAACCATTTCTTGGCTTCAAAGTCCCATATCTCGCGAACGGATTGACCTAACACAAAAATTCCTATTGCATCTGAAAGTAGAAACTCGCCCGATTACAACGGTATGTGTATTTTTTCCCTAGGCCATTCTGGTTAAGCGTTTGAAGCAGCTGAATTTCGAAAAATTTTTTGCCTTCTCAACCATTTCTTGGCTTCAAACTCCCATATCTCGCGAACGGATTGACCTAACCCAAAAATTCCTATTGCATCTGAAAGTAGAAACTCGCCCAATTACAACGTTATGTGTATTTTTTCCCTAGGCCATTCTGGTTAAGCGTTTGGAGCAGCAGAATTGTGAAAAATTTTTTGCCTTCTCTACCATTTCTTGGCTTCAAACTCCCATATCTCGCGAACGGATTGACCTAACCCAAAAATTCCTATGGCATCTGAAAGTCGAAACTCACCCGATTACAACGGTATGTGTATTTTCTCCCTAGGCCATTCTGGTTAAGCGTTTGGAGCAGCAGAAGTGCGAAAAATTTGTTGTCTTCTCAACCATTTCTTAGCTTCAAACTCCCATATCTCGCGAATGGATTGACGTAACCCAAAAATTCCTGTTGCATCTCAAAGTAGAAACTCGCCCGATTACAACGGTATTTCTATTTTTTCCATAGGCCATTCTGGTTAAGCGTTTGGAGCAGCAGAATTGCGAAAAATTTCTTGCCTTCTCAACCATTTCTTGGCTTCAAACTCCCATATCTCGCGAACGGATTGACCTAACCCAAGAATTCCTATGGCATCTGAAAGTAGAAACTCGCACGATTACAACGGTATGTGTATTTTTTCTCTAGGCCATTCTGGTTAAGCGTTTGGCGCAGCAGAATTGCGAGAAATTGTATGCCTTCTCAACCATTTCTTAGCTTCAAAGTCCCATATCTCGCGAACGGATTGACCTAACCCAAAAATTCCAGTTGCGTCTGAAAGTAGAAACTCGCTCGATTACAACGGTATGTGTATTTTTTCCCTAGGCCATTCTGGTTAAGCGTTTGGAGCAGCAGAATTGCGAAAAATTTGTTGTCTTCTCAACAATTTCTTAGCTTCAAACTCCCATATCTCGCGAACGGATTGACCTAACCCAAAAGTTCCTGTTGCATGTGAAAGTAGAATCTCGCCCGATTACAACGGTATGTGTATTTTTTCCCTAGGCCATTCTGGTTAAGCGTTCGGAGCAGTAGAATTGCGAAAAATTTTTTGCCTTCTCAACGATTTCTTGTCTTCAAACTCCCATATCTCGCGAACGGATTGACCTAACCCAAAAATTCCTGTTGCATCTGAAAGTAGAAACTCGCCCGATTACAACGGTATGTGTATTTTTTCCCTAGGCCATTCTGGTTAAGCGTTTGGAGGAACAGAATTGCGAAAAATTTTTTGCCTTCTCAAGCATTTCTTGGCTTCAAACTCCCATATCTCGCGAACGGATTGACCTAACCCAAAAGTTCCTGTTGCATGTGAAAGTAGAAACTCGCCCGATTACAACGGTATGTGTATTTTTTCCCTAGGCCATTCTGGTTAAGCGTTCGGAGCAGCAGAATTGCGAAAAATTTTTTGCCTTCTCAACGATTTCTTGTCTTCAAACTCCCATATCTCGCGAACGGATTGACCTAACACAAAAATTCCTATTGCATCTGAAAGTAGAAACTCGCCCGATTACAACGGTATGTGTATTTTTTCCCTAGGCCATTCTGGTTAAGCGTTTGAAGCAGCTGAATTGCGAAAAATTTTTTGCCTTCTCAACCATTTCTTGGCTTCAAACTCCCATATCTCGCGAACGGATTGACCTAACCCAAAAATTCCTATTGCATCTGAAAGTAGAAACTCGCCCAATTACAACGTTATGTGTATTTTTTCCCTAGGCCATTCTGGTTAAGCGTTTGGAGCAGCAGAATTGTGAAAAATTTTTTGCCTTCTCTACCATTTCTTGGCTTCAAACTCCCATATCTCGCGAACGGATTGACCTAACCCAAAAATTCCTATGGCATCTGAAAGTCGAAACTCACCCGATTACAACGGTATGTGTATTTTCTCCCTAGGCCATTCTGGTTAAGCGTTTGGAGCAGCAGAAGTGCGAAAAATTTGTTGTCTTCTCAACCATTTCTTAGCTTCAAACTCCCATATCTCGCGAATGGATTGACGTAACCCAAAAATTCCTGTTGCATCTCAAAGTAGAAACTCGCCCGATTACAACGGTATTTCTATTTTTTCCATAGGCCATTCTGGTTAAGCGTTTGGAGCAGCAGAATTGCGAAAAATTTCTTGCCTTCTCAACCATTTCTTGGCTTCAAACTCCCATATCTCGCGAACGGATTGACCTAACCCAAGAATTCCTATGGCATCTGAAAGTAGAAACTCGCACGATTACAACGGTATGTGTATTTTTTCCCTAGGCCATTCTGGTTAAGCGTTTGGCGCAGCAGAATTGCGAGAAATTGTATGCCTTCTCAACCATTTCTTAGCTTCAAAGTCCCATATCTCGCGAACGGATTGACCTAACCCAAAAATTCCAGTTGCGTCTGAAAGTAGAAACTCGCTCGATTACAACGGTATGTGTATTTTTTCCCTAGGCCATTCTGGTTAAGCGTTTGGAGCAGCAGAATTGCGAAAAATTTGTTGTCTTCTCAACAATTTCTTAGCTTCAAACTCCCAAATCTCGCGAACGGATTGACGTCACCCAAAAATTCCTGTTGCATCTGAAAGTAGAAACTCGCCCGATTACAACGGTATGTGTATTTTTTCCCTAGGCCATTCTGGTTAAGCGTTTGGAGCAGCGGAATTGCGAAAAATTTTTTGCCTTCTCAACGATTTCTTGTCTTCAAACTCCCATATCTCGCGAACGGATTGACCTAACCCAAAAATTCCTATTGCATCTGAAAGTAGAAACTCGCCCCATTACAACGGTATGTGTATTTTTTCCCTAGGCCATTCTGGTTAAGCGTTTGGAGCAGCAGAATTGTGAAAAATTTTTTGCCTTCTCTACCATTTCTTGGCTTCATACTACCATATCTCGCGAACGGATTGACCTAACCCAAAAATTCCTATTGCATCTGAAAGTAGAAACTCGCCCGATTACAACGGTATGTGTATTTTTTCCCTAGGCCATTCTGGTTAAGCGTTTGGAGCAGCAGAATTGCGAAAAATTTTTTGCCTTCTCAACGATTTCTTGTCTTCAAACTCCCATATCTCGCGAACGGATTGACCTAACCCAAAAATTCCTATTGCATCTGAAAGTAGAAACTCGCCCGATTACAACGGTATGTGTATTTTTTCCCTAGGCCATTCTGGTTAAGCGTCTGAAGCAGCAGAATTGCGAAAAATTTCTTGCCTTCGCAACCATTTCTTGTCTTCAAACTCCCATATCTCGCGAACGGATTGACCTAACCCAAAAATTCCTATTGCATCTGAAAGTAGAAACTCGCCCGATTACAACGGTATGTGTATTTTTTCCCTAGGCCATTCTGGTTAAGCGTTTGGAGCAGCAGAATTGCGAAAAATTTTTTGCCTTCTCAACCATTTCTTGGCTTCAAAGTCCCATATCTCGCGAACGGATTGACCTAACCCAAAAATTCCTATTGCATCTGAAAGTAGAAACTCGCCCGATTACAACGGTATGTGTATTTTTTCCCTAGGCCATTCTGGTTAAGCGTTTGGAGCATCAGAATTGCGAAAAATTTTTTGCCTTCTCAACCATTTCTTGGCTTCAAAGTCCCATATCTCGCGAACGGATTGACCTAACCCAAAAATTCCTATTGCATCTGAAAGTAGAAACTCGCCCCATTACAAGGGTATGTGTATTTTTTCCCTAGGCCATTCTGGTTAAGCGTTTGGAGCAGCAGAATTGCGAAAAATTTCTTGCCTTCTCAACCATTTCTTGGCTTCAAACTCCCATATCTCGCGAACGGATTGACCTAACCCAAAAATTCCTATGGCATCTGAAAGTCGAAACTCACCCGATTACAACGGTATTTGTATTTTCTCCCTAGGCCATTCTGGTTAAGCGTTTGGAGCAGCAGAAGTGCGAAAAATTTGTTGTCTTCTCAACCATTTCTTAGCTTCAAACTCCCATATCTCGCGAATGGATTGACGTAACCCAAAAATTCCTGTTGCATCTCAAAGTAGAAACTCGCCCGATTACAACGGTATGTGTATTTTTTCCCTAGGCCATTCTGGTTAAGCGTCTGAAGCAGCAGAATTGCGAAAAATTTCTTGCCTTCGCAACCATTTCTTGTCTTCAAACTCCCATATCTCGCGAACGGATTGACCTAACCCAAAAATTCCTATTGCATCTGAAAGTAGAAACTCGCCCGATTACAACGGTATGTGTATTTTTTCCCTAGGCCATTCTGGTTAAGCGTTTGGAGCAGCAGAATTGCGAAAAATTTTTTGCCTTCTCAACCATTTCTTGGCTTCAAAGTCCCATATCTCGCGAACGGATTGACCTAACCCAAAAATTCCTATTGCATCTGAAAGTAGAAACTCGCCCGATTACAACGGTATGTGTATTTTTTCCCTAGGCCATTCTGGTTAAGCGTTTGGAGCATCAGAATTGCGAAAAATTTTTTGCCTTCTCAACCATTTCTTGGCTTCAAAGTCCCATATCTCGCGAACGGATTGACCTAACCCAAAAATTCCTATTGCATCTGAAAGTAGAAACTCGCCCCATTACAACGGTATGTGTATTTTTTCCCTAGGCCATTCTGGTTAAGCGTTTGGAGCAGCAGAATTGCGAAAAATTTCTTGCCTTCTCAACCATTTCTTGGCTTCAAACTCCCATATCTCGCGAACGGATTGACCTAACCCAAAAATTCCTATGGCATCTGAAAGTCGAAACTCACCCGATTACAACGGTATTTGTATTTTCTCCCTAGGCCATTCTGGTTAAGCGTTTGGAGCAGCAGAAGTGCGAAAAATTTGTTGTCTTCTCAACCATTTCTTAGCTTCAAACTCCCATATCTCGCGAATGGATTGACGTAACCCAAAAATTCCTGTTGCATCTCAAAGTAGAAACTCGCCCGATTACAACGGTATGTGTATTTTTTCCATAGGCCGTTCTGGTTAAGCGTTTGGAGCAGCAGAATTGCGAAAAATTTTTTGCCTTCTCAACGATTTCTTGTCTTCAAACTCCCATATCTCGCGAACGGATTGACCTAACCCAAAAAATTCCTATTGCATCTGAATGTAGAAACTCGCCCGATTACAACGTTATTTCTATTTTTTCCCTAGGCCATTCTGGTTAAGCGTTTGGAGCAGCAGAATAGCGAAAAATTTTTTGCCTTCTCAACCATTTCTTGGCTTCAAACTCCCATATCTCGCGAACGGATTGACCTAACCCAAAAATTCCTATTGCATCTGAAAGTAGAAACTCGCCCGATTACAGCGGTATGTGTATTTTTTCCCTAGGCCATTCTGGTTAAGCGTTTGGAGCAGCAGAATTGTGAAAAATTTCTCGCCTTCCCAACCATTTCTTGGCTTCAAACTCCCATATCTCGCGAACGGATTGACCTAACCCAAAAATTCCTATGGCATCTGAAAGTAGAAACTCACCCGATTACAACGGTATGTGTATTTTTTCCCGTGGCCATTCTGGTTAAGCGTTTGGAGCAGCAGAAGTGCGAAAAATTTGTTGTCTTCTCAACCGTTTCTTAGCTTCAAACTCCTATATCTCGCGAACTGATTGACGTAACCCAAAAATTCCTGTTGCATGTGAAAGTAGAAACTCGCCCGATTACAACGGTATGTGTATTTTTTCCCTAGGCCATTCTGGTTAAGCGTTTGGAGCAGCAGAATTGTGAAAAATTTTTTGCCTTCTCTACCATTTCTTGGCTTCAAACTCCCATATCTCGCGAACGGATTGACCTAACCCAAATATTCCTTTTGCATCTGAAAGTAGAAACTCGACCGATTACAACGGTCTGTGTATTTTTTCCCTAGGCCATTCTGGATAAGCGTTTGGAGGAACAGAATTGCGAAAAATTTTTTTCCTTCTCAAGCATTTCTTGGCTTCAAACTCCCATATCTCGCGAACGGATTGACGTCACCCAAAAATTCCTATTGCATCTGAAAGTAGAAACTCGCCCGATTACAACGGTATGTGTATTTTTTCCCTAGGCCATTCTGGTTAAGCGTTTGGAGCAGCAGAATTGCGAAAAATTTTTTGCCTTCTCAACCATTTCTTGGCTTCAAAGTCCCATATCTCGCGAACGGATTGACCTAACCCAAAAATTCCTATTGCATCTGAAAGTAGAAACTCGCCCCATTACAACGGTATGTGTATTTTTTCCCTAGGCCATTCTGGTTAAGCGTTTGGAGCAGCAGAATTGCGAAAAATTTTTTGTCTTCTCAGCCATTTCTTAGCTTCAAACTCCCATATCTCGCGAACGGATTGACCTAACCCAAAAATTCCTATTGCATCTGAAAGTAGAAACTCGCCCGATTACAACGGTATGTGTATTTTTTCCATAGGCCGTTCTGGATAAGCGTTTGGAGCAGCAGAATTGCGAAAAATTTTTTGCCTTCTCAACCATTTCTTGTCTTCAAACTCCCATATCTCGCGAACGGATTGACCTAACCCAAAAATTCCTATTGCATCTGAAAGTAGAAACTCGCCCGATTACAACGGTATGTGTATTTTTTCCATAGGCCGTTCTGGATAAGCGTTTGGAGCAGCAGAATTGCGAAAAATTTCTTGCCTTCTCAACCATTTCTTGGCTTCAAACTCCCATATCTCGCGAACGGATTGACCTAACCCAAAAATTCCTATGGCATCTGAAAGTCGAAACTCACCCGATTACAACGGTATTTGTATTTTCTCCCTAGGCCATTCTGGTTAAGCGTTTGGAGCAGCAGAAGTGCGAAAAATTTGTTGTCTTCTCAACCATTTCTTAGCTTCAAACTCCCATATCTCGCGAATGGATTGACGTAACCCAAAAATTCCTGTTGCATCTCAAAGTAGAAACTCGCCCGATTACAACGGTATGTGTATTTTTTCCATAGGCCGTTCTGGTTAAGCGTTTGGAGCAGCAGAATTGCGAAAAATTTTTTGCCTTCTCAACGATTTCTTGTCTTCAAACTCCCATATCTCGCGAACGGATTGACCTAACCCAAAAAATTCCTATTGCATCTGAATGTAGAAACTCGCCCGATTACAACGTTATTTCTATTTTTTCCCTAGGCCATTCTGGTTAAGCGTTTGGAGCAGCAGAATAGCGAAAAATTTTTTGCCTTCTCAACCATTTCTTGGCTTCAAAGTCCCATATCTCGCGAACGGATTGACCTAACCCAAAAATTCCTATTGCATCTGAAAGTAGAAACTCGACCGATTACAGCGGTATGTGTATTTTTTCCCTAGGCCATTCTGGTTAAGCGTTTGGAGCAGCAGAATTGCGAAAAATTTCTTGCCTTCTCAACCATTTCTTGGCTTCAAACTCCCATATCTCGCGAACGGATTCACCTAACCCAAAAATTCCTATGGCATCTGAAAGTCGAAACTCACCCGATTACAACGGTATGTGTATTTTCTCCCTAGGCCATTCTGGTTAAGCGTTTGGAGCAGCAGAAGTGCGAAAAATTTGTTGTCTTCTCAACCATTTCTTAGCTTCAAACTCCCATATCTCGCGAATGGATTGACGTAACCCAAAAATTCCTGTTGCATCTCAAAGTAGAAACTCGCCCGATTACAACGGTATGTGTATTTTTTCCATAGGCCGTTCTGGTTAAGCGTTTGGAGCAGCAGAATTGCGAAAAATTTTTTGCCTTCTCAACGATTTCTTGTCTTCAAACTCCCATATCTCGCGAACGGATTGACCTAACCCAAAAAATTCCTATTGCATCTGAATGTAGAAACTCGCCCGATTACAACGTTATTTCTATTTTTTCCCTAGGCCATTCTGGTTAAGCGTTTGGAGCAGCAGAATAGCGAAAAATTTTTTGCCTTCTCAACCATTTCTTGGCTTCAAACTCCCATATCTCGCGAACGGATTGACCTAACCCAAAAATTCCTATTGCATCTGAAAGTAGAAACTCGCCCGATTACAGCGGTATGTGTATTTTTTCCCTAGGCCATTCTGGTTAAGCGTTTGGAGCAGCAGAATTGTGAAAAATTTCTCGCCTTCCCAACCATTTCTTGGCTTCAAACTCCCATATCTCGCGAACGGATTGACCTAACCCAAAAATTCCTATGACATCTGAAAGTAGAAACTCACCCGATTACAACGGTATGTGTATTTTTTCCCGTGGCCATTCTGGTTAAGCGTTTGGAGCAGCGGAAGTGCGAAAAATTTGTTGTCTTCTCAACCGTTTCTTAGCTTCAAACTCCTATATCTCGCGAACTGATTGACGTAACCCAAAAATTCCTGTTGCATGTGAAAGTAGAAACTCGCCCGATTACAACGGTATGTGTATTTTTTCCCTAGGCCATTCTGGTTAAGCGTTTGGAGCAGCAGAATTGTGAAAAATTTTTTGCCTTCTCTACCATTTCTTGGCTTCAAACTCCCATATCTCGCGAACGGATTGACCTAACCCAAATATTCCTTTTGCATCTGAAAGTAGAAACTCGCCCGATTACAACGGTCTGTGTATTTTTTCCCTAGGCCATTCTGGATAAGCGTTTGGAGGAACAGAATTGCGAAAAATTTTTTTCCTTCTCAAGCATTTCTTGGCTTCAAACTCCCATATCTCGCGAACGGATTGACGTCACCCAAAAATTCCTATTGCATCTGAAAGTAGAAACTCGCCCGATTACAACGGTATGTGTATTTTTTCCCTAGGCCATTCTGGTTAAGCGTTTGGAGCAGCAGAATTGCGAAAAATTTCTTGCCTTCTCAACCATTTCTTGGCTTCAAACTCCCATATCTCGCGAACGGATTGACCTAACCCAAAAATTCCTATGGCATCTGAAAGTAGAAACTCGCACGATTACAACGGTATGTGTATTTTTTCCCTAGGCCATTCTGGTTAAGCGTTTGAAGCAGCTGAATTGCGAAAAATTTTTTGCCTTCTCAACCATTTCTTGGCTTCAAACTCCCATATCTCGCGAACGGATTGACCTAACCCAAAAATTCCTATTGCATCTGAAAGTAGAAACTCGCCCAATTACAACGGTATGTGTATTTTTTCCCTAGGCCATTCTGGATAAGCGTTTGGAGCAGCAGAAGTGCGAAAAATTTGTTGTCTTCTCAACCATTTCTTAGCTTCAAACTCCCATATCTCGCGAATGGATTGACGTAACCCAAAAATTCCTGTTGCATCTCAAAGTAGAAACTCGCCCGATTACAACGGTATTTCTATTTTTTCCATAGGCCATTCTGGTTAAGCGTTTGGAGCAGCAGAATTGCGAAAAATTTCTTGCCTTCTCAACCATTTCTTGGCTTCAAACTCCCATATCTCGCGAACGGATTGACCTAACCCAAAAATTCCTATGGCATCTGAAAGTAGAAACTCGCACGATTACAACGGTATGTGTATTTTTTCCCTAGGCCATTCTGGTTAAGCGTTTGGCGCAGCAGAATTGCGAGAAATTGTATGCCTTCTCAACCATTTCTTAGCTTCAAAGTCCCATATCTCGCGAACGGATTGACCTAACCCAAAAATTCCAGTTGCGTCTGAAAGTAGAAACTCGCTCGATTACAACGGTATGTGTATTTTTTCCCTAGGCCATTCTGGTTAAGCGTTTGGAGCAGCAGAATTGCGAAAAATTTGTTGTCTTCTCAACAATTTCTTAGCTTCAAACTCCCATATCTCGCGAACGGATTGACCTAACCCAAAAGTTCCTGTTGCATGTGAAAGTAGAATCTCGCCCGATTACAACGGTATGTGTATTTTTTCCCTAGGCCATTCTGGTTAAGCGTTCGGAGCAGTAGAATTGCGAAAAATTTTTTGCCTTCTCAACGATTTCTTGTCTTCAAACTCCCATATCTCGCGAACGGATTGACCTAACCCAAAAATTCCTGTTGCATCTGAAAGTAGAAACTCGCCCGATTACAACGGTATGTGTATTTTTTCCCTAGGCCATTCTGGTTAAGCGTTTGGAGGAACAGAATTGCGAAAAATTTTTTGCCTTCTCAAGCATTTCTTGGCTTCAAACTCCCATATCTCGCGAACGGATTGACCTAACCCAAAAGTTCCTGTTGCATGTGAAAGTAGAAACTCGCCCGATTACAACGGTATGTGTATTTTTTCCCTAGGCCATTCTGGTTAAGCGTTCGGAGCAGCAGAATTGCGAAAAATTTTTTGCCTTCTCAACGATTTCTTGTCTTCAAACTCCCATATCTCGCGAACGGATTGACCTAACACAAAAATTCCTATTGCATCTGAAAGTAGAAACTCGCCCGATTACAACGGTATGTGTATTTTTTCCCTAGGCCATTCTGGTTAAGCGTTTGAAGCAGCTGAATTGCGAAAAATTTTTTGCCTTCTCAACCATTTCTTGGCTTCAAACTCCCATATCTCGCGAACGGATTGACCTAACCCAAAAATTCCTATTGCATCTGAAAGTAGAAACTCGCCCAATTACAACGTTATGTGTATTTTTTCCCTAGGCCATTCTGGTTAAGCGTTTGGAGCAGCAGAATTGTGAAAAATTTTTTGCCTTCTCTACCATTTCTTGGCTTCAAACTCCCATATCTCGCGAACGGATTGACCTAACCCAAAAATTCCTATGACATCTGAAAGTCGAAACTCACCCGATTACAACGGTATGTGTATTTTCTCCCTAGGCCATTCTGGTTAAGCGTTTGGAGCAGCAGAAGTGCGAAAAATTTGTTGTCTTCTCAACCATTTCTTAGCTTCAAACTCCCATATCTCGCGAATGGATTGACGTAACCCAAAAATTCCTGTTGCATCTCAAAGTAGAAACTCGCCCGATTACAACGGTATTTCTATTTATTCCCTAGGCCATTCTGGTTAAGCGTTTGGAGCAGCAGAATAGCGAAAAATTTTTTGCCTTCTCAACCATTCCTTGGCTTCAAAGTCCCATATCTCGCGAACGGATTGACCTAACCCAAAAATTCCTATTGCATCTGAAAGTAGAAACCCGCCCGATTACAGCGGTATGTGTATTTTTTCCCTAGGCCATTCTGGTTAAGCGTTTGGAGCAGCAGAATTGCGAAAAATTTTTTGCCTTCTCAACGATTTCTTGTCTTCAAACTCCCATATCTCGCGAACGGATTGACCTAACCCAAAAATTCCTATTGCATCTGAAAGTAGAAACTCGCCCGATTACAACGGTATGTGTATTTTTTCCCTAGGCCATTCTGGTTAAGCGTCTGAAGCAGCAGAATTGCGAAAAATTTTTTGCCTTCTCAACCATTTCTTAGCTTCAAACTCCCAAATCTCGCGAACGGATTGACGTCACCCAAAAATTCCTGTTGCATCTGAAAGTAGAAACTCGCCCGATTACAACGGTATGTGTATTTTTTCCCTAGGCCATTCTGGTTAAGCGTTTGGAGCAGCGGAATTGCGAAAAATTTTTTGCCTTCTCAACGATTTCTTGTCTTCAAACTCCCATATCTCGCGAACGGATTGACCTAACCCAAAAATTCCTATTGCATCTGAAAGTAGAAACTCGCCCCATTACAACGGTATGTGTATTTTTTCCCTAGGCCATTCTGGTTAAGCGTTTGGAGCAGCAGAATTGTGAAAAATTTTTTGCCTTCTCTACCATTTCTTGGCTTCATACTACCATATCTCGCGAACGGATTGACCTAACCCAAAAATTCCTATTGCATCTGAAAGTAGAAACTCGCCCGATTACAACGGTATGTGTATTTTTTCCCTAGGCCATTCTGGTTAAGCATTTGGAGCAGCAGAATTGCGAAAAATTTTTTGCCTTCTCAACGATTTCTTGTCTTCAAACTCCCATATCTCGCGAACGGATTGACCTAACCCAAAAATTCCTATTGCATCTGAAAGTAGAAACTCGCCCGATTACAACGGTATGTGTATTTTTTCCCTAGGCCATTCTGGTTAAGCGTCTGAAGCAGCAGAATTGCGAAAAATTTCTTGCCTTCGCAACCATTTCTTGTCTTCAAACTCCCATATCTCGCGAACGGATTGACCTAACCCAAAAATTCCTATTGCATCTGAAAGTAGAAACTCGCCCGATTACAACGGTATGTGTATTTTTTCCCTAGGCCATTCTGGTTAAGCGTTTGGAGCAGCAGAATTGCGAAAAATTTTTTGCCTTCTCAACCATTTCTTGGCTTCAAAGTCCCATATCTCGCGAACGGATTGACCTAACCCAAAAATTCCTATTGCATCTGAAAGTAGAAACTCGCCCGATTACAACGGTATGTGTATTTTTTCCCTAGGCCATTCTGGTTAAGCGTTTGGAGCATCAGAATTGCGAAAAATTTTTTGCCTTCTCAACCATTTCTTGGCTTCAAAGTCCCATATCTCGCGAACGGATTGACCTAACCCAAAAATTCCTATTGCATCTGAAAGTAGAAACTCGCCCCATTACAAGGGTATGTGTATTTTTTCCCTAGGCCATTCTGGTTAAGCGTTTGGAGCAGCAGAATTGCGAAAAATTTCTTGCCTTCTCAACCATTTCTTGGCTTCATACTACCATATCTCGCGAACGGATTGACCTAACCCAAAAATTCCTATTGCATCTGAAAGTAGAAACTCGCCCGATTACAACGGTATGTGTATTTTTTCCCTAGGCCATTCTGGTTAAGCGTTTGGAGCAGCAGAATTGCGAAAAATTTTTTGCCTTCTCAACGATTTCTTGTCTTCAAACTCCCATATCTCGCGAACGGATTGACCTAACCCAAAAATTCCTATTGCATCTGAAAGTAGAAACTCGCCCGATTACAACGGTATGTGTATTTTTTCCCTAGGCCATTCTGGTTAAGCGTCTGAAGCAGCAGAATTGCGAAAAATTTCTTGCCTTCGCAACCATTTCTTGTCTTCAAACTCCCATATCTCGCGAACGGATTGACCTAACCCAAAAATTCCTATTGCATCTGAAAGTAGAAACTCGCCCGATTACAACGGTATGTGTATTTTTTCCCTAGGCCATTCTGGTTAAGCGTTTGGAGCAGCAGAATTGCGAAAAATTTTTTGCCTTCTCAACCATTTCTTGGCTTCAAAGTCCCATATCTCGCGAACGGATTGACCTAACCCAAAAATTCCTATTGCATCTGAAAGTAGAAACTCGCCCGATTACAACGGTATGTGTATTTTTTCCCTAGGCCATTCTGGTTAAGCGTTTGGAGCATCAGAATTGCGAAAAATTTTTTGCCTTCTCAACCATTTCTTGGCTTCAAAGTCCCATATCTCGCGAACGGATTGACCTAACCCAAAAATTCCTATTGCATCTGAAAGTAGAAACTCGCCCCATTACAAGGGTATGTGTATTTTTTCCCTAGGCCATTCTGGTTAAGCGTTTGGAGCAGCAGAATTGCGAAAAATTTCTTGCCTTCTCAACCATTTCTTGGCTTCAAACTCCCATATCTCGCGAACGGATTGACCTAACCCAAAAATTCCTATGGCATCTGAAAGTCGAAACTCACCCGATTACAACGGTATTTGTATTTTCTCCCTAGGCCATTCTGGTTAAGCGTTTGGAGCAGCAGAAGTGCGAAAAATTTGTTGTCTTCTCAACCATTTCTTAGCTTCAAACTCCCATATCTCGCGAATGGATTGACGTAACCCAAAAATTCCTGTTGCATCTCAAAGTAGAAACTCGCCCGATTACAACGGTATGTGTATTTTTTCCCTAGGCCATTCTGGTTAAGCGTCTGAAGCAGCAGAATTGCGAAAAATTTCTTGCCTTTGCAACCATTTCTTGTCTTCAAACTCCCATATCTCGCGAACGGATTGACCTAACCCAAAAATTCCTATTGCATCTGAAAGTAGAAACTCGCCCGATTACAACGGTATGTGTATTTTTTCCCTAGGCCATTCTGGTTAAGCGTTTGGAGCAGCAGAATTGCGAAAAATTTTTTGCCTTCTCAACCATTTCTTGGCTTCAAAGTCCCATATCTCGCGAACGGATTGACCTAACCCAAAAATTCCTATTGCATCTGAAAGTAGAAACTCGCCCGATTACAACGGTATGTGTATTTTTTCCCTAGGCCATTCTGGTTAAGCGTTTGGAGCATCAGAATTGCGAAAAATTTTTTGCCTTCTCAACCATTTCTTGGCTTCAAAGTCCCATATCTCGCGAACGGATTGACCTAACCCAAAAATTCCTATTGCATCTGAAAGTAGAAACTCGCCCCATTACAACGGTATGTGTATTTTTTCCCTAGGCCATTCTGGTTAAGCGTTTGGAGCAGCAGAATTGCGAAAAATTTCTTGCCTTCTCAACCATTTCTTGGCTTCAAACTCCCATATCTCGCGAACGGATTGACCTAACCCAAAAATTCCTATGGCATCTGAAAGTCGAAACTCACCCGATTACAACTGTATTTGTATTTTCTCCCTAGGCCATTCTGGTTAAGCGTTTGGAGCAGCAGAAGTGCGAAAAATTTGTTGTCTTCTCAACCATTTCTTAGCTTCAAACTCCCATATCTCGCGAATGGATTGACGTAACCCAAAAATTCCTGTTGCATCTCAAAGTAGAAACTCGCCCGATTACAACGGTATGTGTATTTTTTCCATAGGCCGTTCTGGTTAAGCGTTTGGAGCAGCAGAATTGCGAAAAATTTTTTGCCTTCTCAACGATTTCTTGTCTTCAAACTCCCATATCTCGCGAACGGATTGACCTAACCCAAAAAATTCCTATTGCATCTGAATGTAGAAACTCGCCCGATTACAACGTTATTTCTATTTTTTCCCTAGGCCATTCTGGTTAAGCGTTTGGAGCAGCAGAATAGCGAAAAATTTTTTGCCTTCTCAACCATTTCTTGGCTTCAAAGTCCCATATCTCGCGAACGGATTGACCTAACCCAAAAATTCCTATTGCATCTGAAAGTAGAAACTCGACCGATTACAGCGGTATGTGTATTTTTTCCCTAGGCCATTCTGGTTAAGCGTTTGGAGCAGCAGAATTGCGAAAAATTTCTTGCCTTCTCAACCATTTCTTGGCTTCAAACTCCCATATCTCGCGAACGGATTCACCTAACCCAAAAATTCCTATGGCATCTGAAAGTCGAAACTCACCCGATTACAACGGTATGTGTATTTTCTCCCTAGGCCATTCTGGTTAAGCGTTTGGAGCAGCAGAAGTGCGAAAAATTTGTTGTCTTCTCAACCATTTCTTAGCTTCAAACTCCCATATCTCGCGAATGGATTGACGTAACCCAAAAATTCCTGTTGCATGTGAAAGTAGAAACTCGCCCGATTACAACGGTATGTGTATTTTTTCCCTAGGCCATTCTGGTTAAGCGTTTGGAGCAGCAGAATTGTGAAAAATTTTTTGCCTTCTCTACCATTTCTTGGCTTCAAACTCCCATATCTCGCGAACGGATTGACCTAACCCAAATATTCCTTTTGCATCTGAAAGTAGAAACTCGACCGATTACAACGGTCTGTGTATTTTTTCCCTAGGCCATTCTGGATAAGCGTTTGGAGGAACAGAATTGCGAAAAATTTTTTTCCTTCTCAAGCATTTCTTGGCTTCAAACTCCCATATCTCGCGAACGGATTGACGTCACCCAAAAATTCCTATTGCATCTGAAAGTAGAAACTCGCCCGATTACAACGGTATGTGTATTTTTTCCCTAGGCCATTCTGGTTAAGCGTTTGGAGCAGCAGAATTGCGAAAAATTTTTTGCCTTCTCAACCATTTCTTGGCTTCAAAGTCCCATATCTCGCGAACGGATTGACCTAACCCAAAAATTCCTATTGCATCTGAAAGTAGAAACGCGCCCCATTACAACGGTATGTGTATTTTTTCCCTAGGCCATTCTGGTTAAGCGTTTGGAGCAGCAGAATTGCGAAAAATTTTTTGTCTTCTCAGCCATTTCTTAGCTTCAAACTCCCATATCTCGCGAACGGATTGACCTAACCCAAAAATTCCTATTGCATCTGAAAGTAGAAACTCGCCCGATTACAACGGTATGTGTATTTTTTCCATAGGCCGTTCTGGATAAGCGTTTGGAGCAGCAGAATTGCGAAAAATTTTTTGCCTTCTCAACCATTTCTTGTCTTCAAACTCCCATATCTCGCGAACGGATTGACCTAACCCAAAAATTCCTATTGCATCTGAAAGTAGAAACTCGCCCGATTACAACGGTATGTGTATTTTTTCCATAGGCCGTTCTGGATAAGCGTTTGGAGCAGCAGAATTGCGAAAAATTTCTTGCCTTCTCAACCATTTCTTGGCTTCAAACTCCCATATCTCGCGAACGGATTGACCTAACCCAAAAATTCCTATGGCATCTGAAAGTCGAAACTCACCCGATTACAACGGTATTTGTATTTTCTCCCTAGGCCATTCTGGTTAAGCGTTTGGAGCAGCAGAAGTGCGAAAAATTTGTTGTCTTCTCAACCATTTCTTAGCTTCAAACTCCCATATCTCGCGAATGGATTGACGTAACCCAAAAATTCCTGTTGCATCTCAAAGTAGAAACTCGCCCGATTACAACGGTATGTGTATTTTTTCCATAGGCCGTTCTGGTTAAGCGTTTGGAGCAGCAGAATTGCGAAAAATTTTTTGCCTTCTCAACGATTTCTTGTCTTCAAACTCCCATATCTCGCGAACGGATTGACCTAACCCAAAAAATTCCTATTGCATCTGAATGTAGAAACTCGCCCGATTACAACGTTATTTCTATTTTTTCCCTAGGCCATTCTGGTTAAGCGTTTGGAGCAGCAGAATAGCGAAAAATTTTTTGCCTTCTCAACCATTTCTTGGCTTCAAAGTCCCATATCTCGCGAACGGATTGACCTAACCCAAAAATTCCTATTGCATCTGAAAGTAGAAACTCGACCGATTACAGCGGTATGTGTATTTTTTCCCTAGGCCATTCTGGTTAAGCGTTTGGAGCAGCAGAATTGCGAAAAATTTCTTGCCTTCTCAACCATTTCTTGGCTTCAAACTCCCATATCTCGCGAACGGATTCACCTAACCCAAAAATTCCTATGGCATCTGAAAGTCGAAACTCACCCGATTACAACGGTATGTGTATTTTCTCCCTAGGCCATTCTGGTTAAGCGTTTGGAGCAGCAGAAGTGCGAAAAATTTGTTGTCTTCTCAACCATTTCTTAGCTTCAAACTCCCATATCTCGCGAATGGATTGACGTAACCCAAAAATTCCTGTTGCATCTCAAAGTAGAAACTCGCCCGATTACAACGGTATGTGTATTTTTTCCATAGGCCGTTCTGGTTAAGCGTTTGGAGCAGCAGAATTGCGAAAAATTTTTTGCCTTCTCAACGATTTCTTGTCTTCAAACTCCCATATCTCGCGAACGGATTGACCTAACCCAAAAAATTCCTATTGCATCTGAATGTAGAAACTCGCCCGATTACAACGTTATTTCTATTTTTTCCCTAGGCCATTCTGGTTAAGCGTTTGGAGCAGCAGAATAGCGAAAAATTTTTTGCCTTCTCAACCATTTCTTGGCTTCAAACTCCCATATCTCGCGAACGGATTGACCTAACCCAAAAATTCCTATTGCATCTGAAAGTAGAAACTCGCCCGATTACAGCGGTATGTGTATTTTTTCCCTAGGCCATTCTGGTTAAGCGTTTGGAGCAGCAGAATTGTGAAAAATTTCTCGCCTTCCCAACCATTTCTTGGCTTCAAACTCCCATATCTCGCGAACGGATTGACCTAACCCAAAAAATTCCTATTGCATCTGAATGTAGAAACTCGCCCGATTACAACGTTATTTCTATTTTTTCCCTAGGCCATTCTGGTTAAGCGTTTGGAGCAGCAGAATAGCGAAAAATTTTTTGCCTTCTCAACCATTTCTTGGCTTCAAACTCCCATATCTCGCGAACGGATTGACCTAACCCAAAAATTCCTATTGCATCTGAAAGTAGAAACTCGCCCGATTACAGCGGTATGTGTATTTTTTCCCTAGGCCATTCTGGTTAAGCGTTTGGAGCAGCAGAATTGTGAAAAATTTCTCGCCTTCCCAACCATTTCTTGGCTTCAAACTCCCATATCTCGCGAACGGATTGACCTAACCCAAAAATTCCTATGGCATCTGAAAGTAGAAACTCACCCGATTACAACGGTATGTGTATTTTTTCCCGTGGCCATTCTGGTTAAGCGTTTGGAGCAGCAGAAGTGCGAAAAATTTGTTGTCTTCTCAACCGTTTCTTAGCTTCAAACTCCTATATCTCGCGAACTGATTGACGTAACCCAAAAATTCCTGTTGCATGTGAAAGTAGAAACTCGCCCGATTACAACGGTATGTGTATTTTTTCCCTAGGCCATTCTGGTTAAGCGTTTGGAGCAGCAGAATTGTGAAAAATTTTTTGCCTTCTCTACCATTTCTTGGCTTCAAACTCCCATATCTCGCGAACGGATTGACCTAACCCAAATATTCCTTTTGCATCTGAAAGTAGAAACTCGCCCGATTACAACGGTCTGTGTATTTTTTCCCTAGGCCATTCTGGATAAGCGTTTGGAGGAACAGAATTGCGAAAAATTTTTTTCCTTCTCAAGCATTTCTTGGCTTCAAACTCCCATATCTCGCGAACGGATTGACGTCACCCAAAAATTCCTATTGCATCTGAAAGTAGAAACTCGCCCGATTACAACGGTATGTGTATTTTTTCCCTAGGCCATTCTGGTTAAGCGTTTGGAGCAGCAGAATTGCGAAAAATTTTTTGCCTTCTCAACCATTTCTTGGCTTCAAAGTCCCATATCTCGCGAACGGATTGACCTAACCCAAAAATTCCTATTGCATCTGAAAGTAGAAACTCGCCCCATTACAACGGTATGTGTATTTTTTCCCTAGGCCATTCTGGTTAAGCGTTTGGAGCAGCAGAATTGCGAAAAATTTTTTGTCTTCTCAGCCATTTCTTAGCTTCAAACTCCCATATCTCGCGAACGGATTGACCTAACCCAAAAATTCCTATTGCATCTGAAAGTAGAAACTCGCCCGATTACAACGGTATGTGTATTTTTTCCATAGGCCGTTCTGGATAAGCGTTTGGAGCAGCAGAATTGCGAAAAATTTTTTGCCTTCTCAACCATTTCTTGTCTTCAAACTCCCATATCTCGCGAACGGATTGACCTAACCCAAAAAATTCCTATTGCATCTGAAAGTAGAAACTCGCCCGATTACAACGGTATGTGTATTTTTTCCCTAGGCCATTCTGGTTAAGCGTTTGGAGCAGCAGAAGTGCGAAAAATTTGTTGTCTTCTCAACCATTTCTTAGCTTCAAACTCCCATATCTCGCGAATGGATTGACGTAACCCAAAAATTCCTGTTGCATCTCAAAGTAGAAACTCGCCCGATTACAACGGTATGTGTATTTTTTCCATAGGCCGTTCTGGATAAGCGTTTGGAGCAGCAGAATTGCGAAAAATTTTTTGCCTTCTCAACCATTTCTTGTCTTCAAACTCCCATATCTCGCGAACGGATTGACCTAACCCAAAAAATTCCTATTGCATCTGAAAGTAGAAACTCGCCCGATTACATCGGTATTTCTATTTTTTCCCTAGGCCATTCTGGTTAAGCGTTTGGAGCAGCAGAAGTGCGAAAAATTTGATGTCTTCTCAACCATTTCTTAGCTTCAAACTCCCATATCTCGCGAACGGATTGACGTAACCCAAAGATTCCTGTTGCATCTGAAAGTAGAAACTCGCCCGATTACAACGGTATGTGTATTTTTTCCCTAGGCCATTCTGGTTAAGCGTTTGGAGCAGCAGAATTGCGAAAAATTTGTTGTCTTCTCAACCATTTCTTAGCTTCAAACTCCCATATCTCGCGAACGGATTGACGTAACCCAAAGATTCCTGTTGCATCTGAAAGTAGAAACTCGCCCGATTACAACGGTATGTGTATTTTTTCCCTAGGCCATTCTGGTTAAGCGTTTGGAGCAGCAGAATTGCGAAAAATTTTTTGCCTTCTCTACCATTTCTTGGCTTCAAACTCCTATATCTCGCGAACGGATTGACATAACCCAAAAATTCCTATAGCATCTGAAAGTAGAAACTCGCCCGATTACAACGGTATGTGTATTTTTTCCCTAGGCCATTCTGGTTAAGCGTTTGGAGCAGCAGAATTGCGAAAAATTTTTTGTCTTCTCAGCCATTTCTTAGCTTCAAACTCCCATATCTCGCGAACGGATTGACCTAACCCAAAAATTCCTATTGCATCTGAAAGTAGAAACTCGACCGATTACAACGGTATGTGTATTTTTTCCCTAGGCCATTCTGGTTAAGCGTTTGGAGGAACAGAATTGCGAAAAATTTTTTGCCTTCTCAAGCATTTCTTGGCTTCAAACTCCCATATCTCGCGAACGGATTGACCTAACCCAAAAGTTCCTGTTGCATGTGAAAGTAGAAACTCGCCCGATTACAACGGTATGTGTATTTTTTCCCTAGGCCATTCTGGTTGAGCGTTCGGAGCAGCAGAATTGCGAAAAATTTTTTGCCTTCTCAACGATTTCTTGTCTTCAAACTCCCATATCTCGCGAACGGATTGACCTAACCCAAAAATTCCTATTGCATCTGAAAGTAGAAACTCGCCCGATTACATCGGTATTTCTATTTTTTCGCTAGGCCATTCTGGTTAAGCGTTTGGAGCAGCAGAAGTGCGAAAAATTTGATGTCTTCTCAACCATTTCTTAGCTTCAAACTCCCATATCTCGCGAACGGATTGACGTAACACAAAGATTCCTGTTGCATCAGAAAGTAGAAACTCGCCCGATTACAACGGTATGTGTATTTTTTCCCTAGGCCATTCTGGTTAAGCGTTTGGAGCAGCAGAAGAGCGAAAAATTTGTTGTCTTCTCAACCATTTCTTAGCTTCAAACTCCCATATCTCGCGAATGGATCGACGTAACCCAAAAATTCCTGTTGCATCTCAAAGTAGAAACTCGCCCGATTACAACGGTATGTGTATTTTTTCCATAGGCCGTTCTGGATAAGCGTTTGGAGCAGCAGAATTGCGAAAAATTTTTTGCCTTCTCAACCATTTCTTGTCTTCAAACTCCCATATCTCGCGAACGGATTGACCTAACCCAAAAAATTCCTATTGCATCTGAAAGTAGAAACTCGCCCGATTACATCGGTATTTCTATTTTTTCCCTAGGCCATTCTGGTTAAGCGTTTGGAGCAGCAGAATTGCGAAAAATTTTTTGCCTTCTCAACCATTTCTTAGCTTCAAACTCCCAAATCTCGCGAACGGATTGACGTCACCCAAAAATTCCAATTGCATCTGAAAGTAGAAACTCGCCCGATTATAACGGTATGTGTATTTTTTCCCTAGGCCATTCTGGTTAAGCGTTTGAAGCAGCAGAATTGCGAAAAATTTTTTGCCTTCTCAACCATTTCTTGGCTTCAAACTCCCATATCTCGCGAACGGATTGACGTCACCCAAAAATTCCTATTGCATCTGAAAGTAGAAACTCGCCCGATTACAACGGTATGTGTATTTTTTCCCTAGGCCATTCTGGTTAAGCGTTTGGAGGAACAGAATTACGAAAAATTTTTTGCCTTCTCAAGCATTTCTTGGCTTCAAACTCCCATATCTCGCGAACGGATTGACCTAACCCAAAAGTTCCTGTTGCATGTGAAAGTAGAAACTCGCCCGATTACAACGGTATGTGTATTTTTTCCCTAGGCCATTCTGGTTAAGCGTTTGGAGCAGCAGAAGTGCGAAAAATTTGTTGTCTTCTCAACCATTTCTTAGCTTCAAACTCCCATATCTCGCGAATGGATTGACGTAACCCAAAAATTCCTGTTGCATCTCAAAGTAGAAACTCGCCCGATTACAACGGTATGTGTATTTTTTCCATAGGCCGTTCTGGATAAGCGTTTGGAGCAGCAGAATTGCGAAAAATTTTTTGCCTTCTCAACCATTTCTTGTCTTCAAACTCCCATATCTCGCGAACGGATTGACCTAACCCAAAAAATTCCTATTGCATCTGAAAGTAGAAACTCGCCCGATTACATCGGTATTTCTATTTTTTCCCTAGGCCATTCTGGTTAAGCGTTTGGAGCAGCAGAATAGCGAAAAATTTTTTGCCTTCTCAACCATTTCTTGGTTTCAAAGTCCCATATCTCGCGAACGGATTGACCTAACCCAAAAATTCCTATTGCATCTGAAAGTAGAAACTCGCCCGATTACATCGGTATTTCTATTTTTTCGCTAGGCCATTCTGGTTAAGCGTTTGGAGCAGCAGAAGTGCGAAAAATTTGATGTCTTCTCAACCATTTCTTAGCTTCAAACTCCCATATCTCGCGAACGGATTGACGTAACCCAAAGATTCCTGTTGCATCTGAAAGTAGAAACTCGCCCGATTACAACGGTATGTGTATTTTTCCCTAGGCCATTCTGGTTAAGCGTTTGGAGCAGCAGAAGTGCGAAAATTTGTTGTCTCTCAACCATTTCTTAGCTTCAAACTCCCATATCTCGCGAATGGATTGACGTAACCCAAAAATTCCTGTTGCATCTCAAAGTAGAACTCGCCCGATTACAACGGTATGTGTATTTTTTCCAGAGGCCGTTCTGGATAAGCGTTTGGAGCAGCAGAATTGCGAAAATTTTTTGCCTTCTCAACATTTCTTGTCTTCAAACTCCCATATCTCGCGAACGGATTGACCTAACCCAAAAATTCCTATTGCATCTGAAAGTAGAAACTCGCCCGATTACATCGGTATTTCTATTTTTTCCCTAGGCATTCTGGTTAAGCGTTTGGAGCAGCAGAATTGCGAAAAATTTTTTGCCTTCTCAACCATTTCTTAGCTTCAAACTCCCAAATCTCGCGAACGGATTGACGTCACCCAAAAATTCCTATTGCATCTGAAAGTAGAAACTCGCCCGATTATAACGGTATGTGTATTTTTTCCCTAGGCCATTCTGGTTAAGCGTTTGAAGCAGCAGAATTGCGAAAAATTTTTTGCCTTCTCAACCATTTCTTGGCTTCAAACTCCCATATCTCGCGAACGGATTGACGTCACCCAAAAATTCCTATTGCATCTGAAAGTAGAAACTCGCCCGATTACAACGGTATGTGTATTTTTTCCCTAGGCCATTCTGGTTAAGCGTTTGGAGCAGCAGAATTGCGAAAAATTTTTTGGCTTCTCAACGATTTCTTGTCTTCAAACTCCCATATCTCGCGAACGGATTGACCTAACCCAAAAATTCCTATTGCATCTGAAAGTAGAAACTCGCCCGATTACAACGGTATGTGTATTTCTTCCCTAGGGCATTCTGGTTAAGCGTTTGAAGCAGCAGAATTGCGAAAAATTTTTTGCCTTCTCAACCATTTCTTAGCTTCAAACTCCCAAATCTCGCGAACGGATTGACGTCACCCAAAAATTCCTTTTGCATCTGAAAGTAGAAACTCGCCCGATTACAACGGTATGTGTATTTTTTCCCTAGGCCATTCTGGTTAAGCGTTTGGAGCAGCAGAATTGCGAAAAATTTTTTGCCTTCTCAACGATTTCTTGGTTTCAAAGTCCCATATCTCGCGAACGGATTGACCTAACCCAAAAATTCCTATTGCATCTGAAAGTAGAAACCCGCCCGATTACAACAGTATGTGTATTTTTTCCGTAGGCCATTCTGGTTAAGCGTTTGGAGCAGCAGAAGTGCGAAAAATTTGTTGTCTTCTCAACAATTTCTTAGCTTCAAACTCCCATATCTCGCGAACGGATTGACCTAACCCAAAAGTTCCTGTTGCATGTGAAAGTAGAATCTCGCCCGATTACAACGGTATGTGTATTTTTTCCCTAGGCCATTCTGGTTAAGCGTTTGGAGCAGCAGAATTGCGAAAAATTTTTTGGCTTCTCAACGATTTCTTGTCTTCAAACTCCCATATCTCGCGAACGGATTGACCTAACCCAAAAATTCCTATTGCATCTGAAAGTAGAAACTCGCCCGATTACAACGGTATGTGTATTTCTTCCCTAGGGCATTCTGGTTAAGCGTTTGAAGCAGCAGAATTGCGAAAAATTTTTTGCCTTCTCAACGATTTCTTGTCTTCAAACTCCCATATCTCGCGAACGGATTGACCTAACCCAAAAATTCCTATTGCATCTGAAAGTAGAAACTCGCCCGATTACAACGGTATGTGTATTTCTTCCCTAAGGCATTCTGGTTAAGCGTTTGAAGCAGCAGAATTGCGAAAAATTTTTTGCCTTCTCAACCATTTCTTAGCTTCAAACTCCCAAATCTCGCGAACGGATTGACGTCACCCAAAAATTCCTTTTGCATCTGAAAGTAGAAACTCGCCCGATTACAACGGTATGTGTATTTTTTCCCTAGGCCATTCTGGTTAAGCGTTTGGAGCAGCAGAATTGCGAAAAATTTTTTGCCTTCTCAACGATTTCTTGGTTTCAAAGTCCCATATCTCGCGAACGGATTGACCTAACCCAAAAATTCCTATTGCATCTGAAAGTAGAAACCCGCCCGATTACAACAGTATGTGTATTTTTTCCGTAGGCCATTCTGGTTAAGCGTTTGGAGCAGCAGAAGTGCGAAAAATTTGTTGTCTTCTCAACAATTTCTTAGCTTCAAACTCCCATATCTCGCGAACGGATTGACCTAACCCAAAAGTTCCTGTTGCATGTGAAAGTAGAATCTCGCCCGATTACAACGGTATGTGTATTTTTTCCCTAGGCCATTCTGGTTAAGCGTTCGGAGCAGCGGAATTGCGAAAAATTTTTTGCCTTCTCAACGATTTCTTGTCTTCAAACTCCCATATCTCGCGAACGGATTGACCTAACCCAAAAGTTCCTATTGCATCTGAAAGTAGAAACTCGCCCGATTACAACGGTATGTGTATTTTTTCCCTAGGCCATTCTGGTTAAGCGTTTGAAGCAGCAGAATTGCGAAAAATTTTTTGCCTTCTCAACCATTTCTTGGCTTCAAACTCCCATATCTCGCGAACGGATTGACCTAACCCAAAAATTCCTATTGCATCTGAAAGTAGAAACTCGCCCGATTACAACGGTATGTGTATTTTTTCCCTAGGCCATTCTGGTTAAGCGTTTGGAGCAGCAGAATTGTGAAAAATTTTTTGCCTTCTCTACCGTTTCTTGGCTTCAAACTCCCATATCTCGCGAACGGATTGACCTAACACAAAAATTCCTATTGCATCTGAAAGTAGCAACTCGCCCGATTACAACTGTATGTGTATTTTTTCCCTAGGCCATTCTGGTTAAGCGTTTGAAGCAGCAGAATTGCGAAAAATTTTTTGCCTTCTCAACCATTTCTTAGCTTCAAACTCCCAAATCTCGCGAACGGATTGACGTCACCCAAAAATTCCTGTTGCATCTGAAAGTAGAAACTCGCCCGATTACAACGGTATGTGTATTTTTTCCCTAGGCCATTCTGGTTAAGCGTTTGGAGCAGCAGAATTGCGAAAAATTTTTTGCCTTCACAACCATTTCTTGGCTTCAAAGTCCCATATCTCGCGAACGGATTGACCTAACCCAAAAGTTCCTGTTGCATGTGAAAGCAGAAACTCGCCCGATTACAACGGTATGTGTATTTTTTCCCTAGGCCATTCTGGTTAAGCGTTCGGAGCAGCAGAATTGCGAAAAATTTCTTGCCTTTTCAACGATTTCTTGTCTTCAAACTCCCATATCTCGCGAACGGATTGACCTAACCCAAAAATTCCTATTGCATCTGAAAGTAGAAACTCGCCCGATTACAACGGTATGTGTATTTTTTCCCTAGGCCATTCTGGTTAAGCGTTTGGAGGAACAGAATTGCGAAAAATTTTTTGCCTTCTCAAGCATTTCTTGGCTTCAAGCTCCCATATCTCGCGAACGGATTGACCTAACCCAAAAGTTCCTTTTGCATGTGAAAGTAGAAACTCGCCCGATTACAACGGTATGTGTATTTTTTCCCTGGGCCATTCTGGTTAAGCGTTCGGAGCAGCAGAATTGCGAAAAATTTTTTGCCTTCTCAACGATTTCTTGTCTTCAAACTCCCATATCTCGCGAACGGATTGACCTAACCCAAAAATTCCTATTGCATCTGAAAGTAGAAACTCGCCCGATTACAACGGTATGTGTATTTTTTCCCTAAGCCATTCTGGTTAAGCGTTTGAAGCAGCAGAATTGCGAAAAATTTTTTGCCTTCTCAACCATTTCTTGGCTTCAAACTCCCATATCTCGCGAACGGATTGACCTAACCCAAAAATTCCTATTGCATCTGAAAGTAGAAACTCGCCCGATTACAACGGTATGTGTATTTTTTCCCTAGGCCATTCTGGTTAAGCGTTTGGAGCAGCAGAATTGTGAAAAATTTTTTGCCTTCTCTACCATTTCTTGGCTTCAAACTCCCATATCTCGCGAACGGATTGACCTAACCCAAAAATTCCTATTGCATCTGAAAGTAGAAACTCGCCCGATTACAACAGTATGTGTATTTTTTCCGTAGGCCATTCTGGTTAAGCGTTTGGAGCAGCAGAAGTGCGAAAAATTTGTTGTCTTCTCAACCATTTCTTAGCTTCAAACTCCCATATCTCGCCAACGGATTGACCTAACCCAAAAGTTCCTGTTGCATGTGAAAGTAGAAACTCGCCCGATTACAACGGTATGTGTATTTTGTCCCTAGGTAATTCTGGTTAAGCGTTCGGAGCAGCAGAATTGCGAAAAATTTTTTGCCTTCTCAACGATTTCTTGTCTTCAAACTCCCATATCTCGCGAACGGATTGACCTAACCCAAAAATTACTATTGCATCTGAAAGTAGAAACTCGCCCGATTACAACGGTATGTGTATTTTTTCCCTAGGCCATTCTGGTAAAGCGTTTGGAGCAGCATAATTGTGAAAATTTTTTGTCTTCTCTACCATTTCTTGGCTTCAAAACTCCCATATCTCGCGAACGGATTGACCTGACCAAAAGTTCCTGTTGCTTGTGAAAGTAGAATCTCGCCGATACAACGGTATGTGTAATTTTTTCCCTAGGCCATTCTGGTTAAGCGTTCGGAGCGCGGAATTGCGAAAAATTTTTTGCCTTCTCAACGATTTCTTGTCTTCAAACTCCCATATCTCGCGAACGGATTGACCTAACCCAAAAAGTTCCTGTTGCATGAGAAAGTAGAAACTCGCCCGATTACAACGGTATGTGTATTTTTTCCCTAGGCCATTCTGGTTAAGCGTTTGAAGCAGCAGAATTGCGAAAAATTTTTTGCCTTCTCAACCATTTCTTGGCTCAAACTCCCATACACGCGAACGGATTGACCTAACCCCAAAAATTCCTATTGCATCTGAAAGTAGAAACTCGCCCGATTACAACGGTATGTGTATTTTTTCCCTAGGCCATTCTGGTTAAGCGTTTGGAGCAGCAGAATTGTGAAAAATTTTTTGCCTTCTCTACCATTTCTTCGGCTTCAAACTCCATATCTCGCGAACGGATTGACCTAACCAAAAATTCCTATTGCATCTGAAAAGTAGAAACTCGCCCGATTACAACAGTATGTGTATTTTTTCCGTAGGCCGTTCTGGTTAAGCGTTTGGAGCAGCAGAAGTGCGAAAAATTTGTTGTCTTCTCAACCATTTCTTAGCTTCAAACTCCCATATCTCGCCAACGGATTGACCTAACCCAAAAGTTCCTGTTGCATGTGAAAGTAGAAACTCGCCCGATTACAACGGTATGTGTATTTTTTCCCTAGGTAATTCTGGTTAAGCGTTCGGAGCAGCAGAATTGCGAAAAATTTTTTGCCTTCTCAAGCATTTCTTGGCTTCAAACTCCCATATCTCGCGAACGGATTGACCTAACCCAAAAGTTCCTTTTGCATGTGAAAGTAGAAACTCGCCCGATTACAACGGTATGTGTATTTTTTCCCTGGGCCATTCTGGTTAAGCGTTCGGAGCAGCAGAATTGCGAAAAATTTTTTGCCTTCTCAACGATTTCTTGTCTTCAAACTCCCATATCTCGCGAACGGATTGACCTAACCCAAAAATTCCTATTGCATCTGAAAGTAGAAACTCGCCCGATTACAACGGTATGTGTATTTTTTCCCTAGGCCATTCTGGTTAAGCGTTTGAAGCAGCAGAATTGCGAAAAATTTTTTGCCTTCTCAACCATTTCTTGGCTTCAAACTCCCATATCTCGCGAACGGATTGACCTAACCCTAAAATTCGTATTGCATCTGAAAGTAGAAACTCGCCCGATTACAACGGTATGTGTATTTTTTCCCTAGGCCATTCTGGTTAAGCGTTTGGAGCAGCAGAATTGTGAAAAATTTTTTGCCTTCTCTACCATTTCTTGGCTTCAAACTCCCAATCTCGCGAACGGATTGACCTAACCCAAAAATTCCTATTGCATCTGAAAGTAGAAACTCGCCCGATTACAACGGTATGTGTATTTTTTCCCTAGGCCATTCTGGTTAAGCGTTTGGAGCAGCAGAATTGCGAAAAATTTTTTGCCTTCTCAACGATTTCTTGTCTTCAAACTCCCATATCTCGCGAACGGATTGACCTAACCCAAAAATTCCTATTGCATCTGAAAGTCGAAACTCACCCGATTACAACGGTATGTGTATTTTCTCCCTAGGCCATTCTGGTTAAGCGTTTGGAGCAGCAGAATTGTGAAAAATTTTTTGCCTTCTCTACCATTTCTTGCTTCAAACTCCCCATATCTCGCGAACGGATTGTCCTAACCCAAAAATTCCTATTGCATCTGAAGTAGAAACTCGCCCGATTACAACAGTATGTGTATTTTTTCCGTATGCCATTCTGGTTAAGCGTTTGGCGCAGCAGAAGTGCGAAATATTTGTTGTCTTCTCAACCATTTCTTAGCTTCAAACTCCCATATCTCGCGAACGGATTGACCTACCCAAAAGTTCCTGTGGCATGTGAAAGTAGAAACTCGCCCGATTACAACGGTATGCGTATTTTTTCCCTAGGCCAATTCTGGTTAAGCGTTTGAAGCAGCAGAATTGCGAAAAATTTTTTGCCTTCTCAACCTTTCTTGGCTTCAAACTCCCATATCTCGCGAACGGATTGACCTAACCCAAAAATTCTATTGCATCTGAAAGTAGAAACTCGCCCCGATTACAACGGTATGTGTATTTTTTCCGTGAGCCACTCTGGTTAAGCGTTTGGAGCAGCAGAAGCTGCGAAAAAATTTGTTGTCTTCTCAAACCATTTCTTAGCTTCAAACTCCCATATCTCCCAACGGATTGACCTAAACCCAAAAGTTCCTGTTGCATGTGAAAGTAGAAAACTCGCCCGATTACAACGGTATGTGTATTTTGTCCCTAGGCCATTCTGGTTAAGCGTTCGGAGCAGCAGAATTGCGAAAAAAATTTTTTGCCTTCTCTACCATTTCTTGTCTTCAAACTCCCATATCTCGCGAACGGATTGACCTAACCCAAAAATTCCTATTGCATCTGAAAGTAGAAACTCGCCCGATTACAACGGTATGTGTATTTTTTTCCCTAGGCCATTCTGGTTAAGCGTTTGGAGGAACAGAATTGCGAAAAATTTTTTGCCTTCTCAAGCATTTCTTGGCTTCAAACTCCCATATCTCGCGAACGGATTGACCTAACCAAAAAATTCCTATTGCACCTGAAAGTAGAAACTCGCCCGATTACAACGGTATGTGTATTTTTTCCCTAGGCCATTCTGGTTAAGCGTTTGGAGCAGCAGAATTGTGAAAAATTTTTTGCCTTCTCTACCATTTCTTGGCTTCAAACTCCCATATCTGGCGAACGGATTGACCTAACCCAAAAATTCCTATTGCATCTGAAAGTAGAAACTCGCCCGATTACAACGGTATGTGTATTTTTTCCCTAGGCCATTCTGGTTAAGCGTTTGGAGCAGCAGAATTGCGAAAAATTTTTTGGCTTCTCAACGATTTCTTGTCTTCAAACTCCCATATCTCGCGAACGGATTGACCTAACCCAAAAATTCCTATTGCATCTGAAAGTAGAAACTCGCCCGATTACAACGGTATGTGTATTTTTTCCCTAGGCCATTCTGGTTAAGCGTTTGAGCAGCAGAATTGCGAAAAATTTTTGCCTTCTCTACCATTTCTTGGCTTCAAACTCCCATATCTGGCGAACGGATTGACCTAACCCAAAAATTCCTATTGCATCTGAAAGTAGAAACTCGCCGATTACAACGGTATGTGTATTTTTTCCCTAGGCCATTCTGGTTAAGCGTTTGGAGCAGCAGAATTGCGAAAAATTTTTTGGCTTCTCAACGATTTCTTGTCTCAAACTCCCATATCTCGCGAACGGATTGACCTAACCCAAAAATTCCTATTGCATCTGAAAGTAGAAACTCGCCCGATTACAAACGGTATGTGTATTTTTTTCCCTAGGCCATTCTGGTTAAGCGTTTGAAGCAGCAGAATTGCGAAAAATTTTTTGCCTTCTCAACCATTTCTTGCTTCAAACTCCCATATCTCGCGAACGGATTGACCTAACCCAAAAATTCTATTGCATCTGAAAGTAGAAACTCGCCCGATTACAACGGTATGTGTATTTTTTCCCTAGGCCATTCTGGTTAAGCGTTTGGAGCAGCAGAATTGTGAAAAATTTTTTGCCTTCTCTACCGTTTCTTGGCTTCAAAACTCCCAAATCTCGCGAACGGATTGACCTAACCCAAAAATTCCTATTGCATCTGAAAGTAGCACTCGCCCGATTACAACGGAATGGTGTATTTTTTCCTAGGCCATTCTGGTTAAGCGTTTGAAGTAGCAGAATTGCGAAAAATTTTTTGCCTTCTCAACCATTTCTTAGCTTCAAACTCCCAAATCTCGCGAACGGATTGACGTCACCCAAAATTCTGTTGCATCTGAAAGTAGAAACTCGCCCGATTACAACGGTATGTGTATTTTTTCCCTAGGGCCATTCCTGGTTAAGCGTTTGGAGCAGCAGAATTGTGAAAATTTTTTGCCTTCTCTACCGTTTCTTGGCTTCAACTCCCATATCTCGCGAACGGATTGACCTAACCCAAAAATTCCTATTGCATCTGAAAGTAGCAACTCGCCCGATTACAACGGAATGTGTATTTTTTTCCCTAGGCCATTCTGGTTAAGCGTTTGAAGTAGCAGAATTGCGAAAAATTTTTTGCCTTCTCAACCATTTCTTAGCTTCAAACTCCCAAATCTCGCGAACGATTGACGTCACCCAAAAATTCCTGTTGATCTGAAAGTAGAAACTCGCCCGATTACAACGGTATGTGTATTTTTTCCCTAGGCCATTCTGGTTAAACGTTTGGAGCAGCAGAATTGCGAAAAATTTTTTGCCTTCTCAACCATTTCTTGGCTTCAAAGTCCCATATCTCGCGAACGGATTGACCTAAACCAAAGTTCCTGTTGCATGTGAAAGCAGAAACTCGCCCGATTACAACGGTATGTGTATTTTTTCCCTAGGCCATTCTGGTTAAGCGTTCGGAGCAGCAGAATTGCGAAAAAATTTTTGCCTTCTCAACGATTTCTTGTCTTCAAACTCCCATATCTCGCGAACGGATTGACCTAACCCAAAAATTCCTATTGCTTCTGAAAGTAGAAACTCGCCCGATTACAACGGTATGTGTATTTTTTCCCTAGCCATTCTGGTTAAGCGTTTGGAGGAACAGAATTGCGAAAAAATTTTTTGCCTTCTCAAGCAATTTCTTGGCTTCAAACTCCCATATCTCGCGAACGGATTGACCTAACCCAAAAGTTCCTGTTGCATGTGAAAGTAGAAACTCGCCCGATTACAAACGGTATGTGTATTTTTTCCCTGGGCCATTCTGGTTAAGCGTTCGGAGCAGCAGAATTGCGAAAAATTTTTTGCCTTCTCAAACGATTTCTTGTCTTCAAACTCCCATATCTCGCGAACGGATTGACCTAACCCAAAAATTCCTATTGCATCTGAAAGTCGAAACTCACCCGATTACAACGGTATGTGTATTTTTTCCCTAGGCCATTCTGGTTAAGCGTTTTGGAGGAACAGAATTGCGAAAAATTTTTTGCCTTCTCAAGCATTTCTTGGCTTCAAACTCCCATATCTCGCGAACGGATTGACCTAACCAAAAAATTCCTATTGCACCTGAAAGTAGAAACTCGCCCGATTACAACGGTATGTGTATTTTTTCCCATAGGCCATTCTGGTTAAGCGTTTGTGCAGCAGAATTGCGAAAAATTTTTTGCCGCATCAACCATTTCTTGGCTTCAAAGTCCCATATCTCGCGAACGGATTGACCTAACCCAAAAATTCCTATTGCATCTGAAAGTAGAAACTCGCCGGATTACAACGGTATGTGTATTTTTTCCCTAGGCCATTCTGGTTAAGCGTTTGGAGCAGCAGAATTGCGAAAAATTTGTTGCCTCTCAACCATTTCTTGGCTTCAAACTCCATATCTCGCGAACAGATTGACCTAACCCAAAAATTCCTATTGCATCTGAAAGTAGAACCTCGCCCGATTACACGGTATGTGTATTTTTTCCCTAGGCCATTCTGGTTAAGCGTTTGGAGCAGCAGAAATTGCGAAAAATTTTTTGCCTTCTCAACCATTTCTTGGCTTCAAACTGCCATATCTCGCGAACGGATGGACCTAACCCAAAAATTCCTATGCATCTGAAAGTATAAACTCGCCCGACTACAGCGGTATGTGTATTTTTTCCCTAGGGCATTCTGGTTAAGCGTTTGGATCTGTAGAATTGCGAAAAATTGTATGCATTCTCAACCATTTCTTGGCTTCAAACTCCCATATCTCGCGAACGGATAGACCTAACCCAAAAATTCCTGTTGCGTGTGAAAAGTAGAAACTGCCCGATTACAACGGTATGTGTATTTTTTCCCTAGTCCATTCTGGTTAAGCGTTTGGAGCAGCAGAATTGCGAAAAATTTTTTGCCTTCTCAACCATTTCTTGGCTCAAACTCCCATATCGCGCGAACGGATTGACCTAACCCAAAAATTCCTATTGCACCTGAAAGTAGAAACTCGCCCGATTACAACGGTATGTGTATTTGTTCCCTAGGCCATTCTGGTTAAGCGTTTGGAGCAGCAGAAGTGCGAAAAATTTGTTGTCTTCTCAACCATTTCTTAGCTTCAACTCCCCATATCTCGCGAACGGATTGACGTAACCCAAAATTTCCTATTGCATCTGAAAGTAGAAACTCGCCCGATTACAACGGCATGTGTATTTTTTCCCTAGACCATTCTGGTTAAGCGTTTGGAGCAGCAGAATTGCGAAAAATTTTTTGCCTTCTCAACCATTTCTTGGCTTCAAAGTCTCATATCTCGCGAACGGATTGACCTAACCCAAAAATTCCTATTGCATCTTAAAGTAGAGACTCGCCCAATTACAAGGGCATGTGTATTTTTTCCCTAGGCCATTCTGGTTAAGCGTTTGGAGCAGCAGAATTGCGAAAAATTATTTGCCTTCTCAACCATTTCTTGGCTTCAAAGTCTCATATCTCGCGAACGGATTGACCTAACCCAAAAATTCCTATTGCATCTTAAAGTAGAAACTCGCCCGATTACAACGGTATGTGTATTTTTTCCCTAGGCCATTCTGGTTAAGCGTTTGGAGCAGCAGAATTGCGAAAAATTTTTTGCCTTCTCTACCATTTCTTGGCTTCAAACTCCCATATCTCGCGAACGGCTTGACCTAACCCAAAAATTCCTATTGCATCTGAAAGTAGAAACTCGCCCGATTACAACGGTATGTGTATTTTTTCCCTAGGCCATTCTGGTTAAGCGTTTGGAGCAGCAGAATTGCGAAAAATTTTTTGCTTTCTCAACCATTTGTTGGCTTCAAACTCCCATATCTCGCGAACGGATTGACCTAACCCAAAAATTCCTGTTGCATCTGAAAGTAGAAACTCGCCCGATTACAACGGTATGTGTATTTTTTCCATAGGCCATTCTGGTTAAGCGTTTGGAGCAGCAGAATTGCGAAAAATCTTTTGTCTTCTCAACCATTTCTTGGTTCAAACTCCCATATCTCGCGGACGGATTGACCTAACCCAAAAATTCCTGTTGCGTGTGAAAGTAGAAACTCGCCCGATTACAACGGTACGTGTATTTTTTCCCTAGCCCATTCTGTTTAAGCGTTTGGAGCAACAGAATTGCGAAAATTTGTTTTCTTCTCAACCATTTCTTAGCTTCAAAGTCCCATATCTCGCGAACGGATTGACCAAACCCAAAAATTCCTGCTGCGTCTGAAAGTAGAAACTCGCCCGATTATAACGGTATGCGTATTTTTTCCCTAGGCCATTCTGGTTAAGCGTTCGGAGCAGCAGAATTGCGAAAAATGTTATGCCTTCTCAACCATTTCTTGGCTTCAAACTCCCATATCTCGCGAACGGATTGACGTAACCCATAATTTCCTATTACATCTGAAAGTAGAAACTCGCCCGATTACAAGAGTATGTGTATTTTTTCCCTAGGCCATTCTGGTTAAGCGTTCGGAGCAGCAGAATTGCGAAAAATTTTTTGCCTTCTCTACCATTTCTTGTCTTCAAACTCCCATATCTCGCGAACGGATTGACCTAACCCAAAAATTCCTATTGCATCTGAAAGTAGAAACTCGCCCGATTACAACGGTATGTGTATTTTTTCCCTAGGCCATTCTGGTTAAGCGTTTGGAGGAACAGAATTGCGAAAAATTTTTTGCCTTCTCAAGCATTTCTTGGCTTCAAACTCCCATATCTCGCGAACGGATTGACCTAACCAAAAAATTCCTATTGCACCTGAAAGTAGAAACTCGCCCGATTACAACGGTATGTGTATTTTTTCCCTAGGCCATTCTGGTTAAGCGTTTGGTGCAGCACAATTGCGAAAAATTTTTTGCCGCATCAACCATTTCTTGGCTTCAAAGTCCCATATCTCGCGAACGGATTGACCTAACCCAAAAATTCCTATTGCATCTGAAAGTAGAAACTCGCCGGATTACAACGGTATGTGTATTTTTTCCCTAGGCCATTCTGGTTAAGCGTTTGGAGCAGCAGAATTGCGAAAAATTTGTTGCCTTCTCAACCATTTCTTGGCTTCAAACTGCCATATCTCGCGAACGGATGGACCTAACCCAAAAATTCCTATTGCATCTGAAAGTATAAACTCGCCCGACTACAGCGGTATGTGTATTTTTTCCCTAGGGCATTCTGGTTAAGCGTTTGGATCTGTAGAATTGCGAAAAATTGTATGCATTCTCAACCATTTCTTGGCTTCAAACTCCCATATCTCGCGAACGGATAGACCTAACCCAAAAATTCCTGTTGCGTGTGAAAGTAGAAACTCGCCCGATTACAACGGTATGTGTATTTTTTCCCTAGTCCATTCTGGTTAAGCGTTTGGAGCAGCAGAATTGCGAAAAATTTTTTGCCTTCTCAACCATTTCTTGGCTTCAAACTCCCATATCGCGCGAACGGATTGACCTAACCCAAAAATTCCTATTGCACCTGAAAGTAGAAACTCGCCCGATTACAACGGTATGTGTATTTGTTCCCTAGGCCATTCTGGTTAAGCGTTTGGAGCAGCAGAAGTGCGAAATATTTGTTGTCTTCTCAACCATTTCTTAGCTTCAAACTCCCATATCTCGCGAACGGATTGACGTAACCCAAAATTTCCTATTGCATCTGAAAGTAGAAACTCGCCCGATTACAACGGCATGTGTATTTTTTCCCTAGGCCATTCTGGTTAAGCGTTTGGAGCAGCAGAATTGCGAAAAATTTTTTGCCTTCTCAACCATTTCTTGGCTTCAAAGTCTCATATCTCGCGAACGGATTGACCTAACCCAAAAATTCCTATTGCATCTTAAAGTAGAGACTCGCCCAATTACAACGGCATGTGTATTTTTTCCCTAGGCCATTCTGGTTAAGCGTTTGGAGCAGCAGAATTGCGAAAAATTATTTGCCTTCTCAACCATTTCTTGGCTTCAAAGTCTCATATCTCGCGAACGGATTGACCTAACCCAAAAATTCCTATTGCATCTTAAAGTAGAAACTCGCCCGATTACAACGGTATGTGTATTTTTTCCCTAGGCCATTCTGGTTAAGCGTTTGGAGCAGCAGAATTGCGAAAAATTTTTTGCCTTCTCTACCATTTCTTGGCTTCAAACTCCCATATCTCGCGAACGGCTTGACCTAACCCAAAAATTCCTATTGCATCTGAAAGTAGAAACTCGCCCGATTACAACGGTATGTGTATTTTTTCCCTAGGCCATTCTGGTTAAGCGTTTGGAGCAGCAGAATTGCGAAAAATTTTTTGCTTTCTCAACCATTTGTTGGCTTCAAACTCCCATATCTCGCGAACGGATTGACCTAACCCAAAAATTCCTGTTGCATCTGAAAGTAGAAACTCGCCCGATTACAACGGTATGTGTATTTTTTCCATAGGCCATTCTGGTTAAGCGTTTGGAGCAGCAGAATTGCGAAAAATCTTTTGTCTTCTCAACCATTTCTTGGTTCAAACTCCCATATCTCGCGGACGGATTGACCTAACCCAAAAATTCCTGTTGCGTGTGAAAGTAGAAACTCGCCCGATTACAACGGTACGTGTATTTTTTCCCTAGCCCATTCTGTTTAAGCGTTTGGAGCAACAGAATTGCGAAAATTTGTTTTCTTCTCAACCATTTCTTAGCTTCAAAGTCCCATATCTCGCGAACGGATTGACCAAACCCAAAAATTCCTGCTGCGTCTGAAAGTAGAAACTCGCCCGATTATAACGGTATGCGTATTTTTTCCCTAGGCCATTCTGGTTAAGCGTTCGGAGCAGCAGAATTGCGAAAAATGTTATGCCTTCTCAACCATTTCTTGGCTTCAAACTCCCATATCTCGCGAACGGATTGACGTAACCCATAATTTCCTATTGCATCTGAAAGTAGATACTCGCCCGATTACAACGGTATGTGTATTTTTTCCCTAGGCCATTCTGGTTAAGCGTTTGGAGCAGCAGAATTGCGAAAAATTTGTTGTCTTCTCAACCACTTCTTAGCTTCAAAGTCCCATATCTCGCGAACGGATTGACCTAACCCAAAAATTCCTATTGCATCTGAAAGTAGAAACTCGCCCGATTACAACGGTATGTGTATTTTTTCCCTAGGCCATTCTGGTTAAGCGTTTGGAGGAACAGAATTGCGAAAAATTTTTTGCCTTCTCAAGCATTTCTTGGCTTCAAACTCCCATATCTCGCGAACGGATTGACCTAACCAAAAAATTCCTATTGCACCTGAATGTAGAAACTCGCCCGATTACAACGGTATGTGTATTTTTTTCCCTAGGCCATTCTGGTTAAGCGTTTGGTGCAGCAGAATTGCGAAAAATTTTTTGCCGCATCAACCATTTCTTGGCTTCAAAGTCCCATATCTCGCGAACGGATTGACCTAACCCAAAAATTCCTATTGCATCTGAAAGTAGAAACTCGCCGGATTACAACGGTATGTGTATTTTTTCCCTAGGCCATTCTGGTTAAGCGTTTGGAGCAGCAGAATTGCGAAAAATTTGTTGCCTTCTCAACCATTTCTTGGCTTCAAACTCCCATATCTCGCGAACAGATTGACCTAACCCAAAAATTCCTATTGCATCTGAAAGTAGAACCTCGCCCGATTACAACGGTATGTGTATTTTTTCCCTAGGCCATTCTGGTTAAGCGTTTGGAGCAGCAGAATTGCGAAAAATTTTTTGCCTTCTCAACCATTTCTTGGCTTCAAACTGCCATATCTCGCGAACGGATGGACCTAACCCAAAAATTCCTATTGCATCTGAAAGTATTAGGTGGACCGGAAAGTAATGTCGTTTCTGCGCATGTCACTATTTGATTGTCATTTGTCAGCTCATTGTGTACATTAAAGTCGTAGCAAAGACATTCTGAGGTTATAGTGACTTGTTTAGTTGTAAATAATTAAATTTAAAATTTTTCTTTACAATTTTGGGTGAAATGGCCAGCCAAATACCAGAAGAGGTACATATCCGGCATTGCATGCTTTTTGAGTTTCGCAAGGGTAGTAACGCAACAGTTGCTACCAAAAACATTTGCGATGTTTATCCAAATGCATTAGACGTTCGTAAATGCCAAAGGTGGTTTTCCAAGTTCAAATCCGGTAATTTTGATCTTTCCGACTCGTATCGATCAGGAAGACCAACAACGTTAGACAATGACGTGTTAAGTGCGGAAGTGGAAGCAAATCCGTGTCAGACAATCGAGGAATTGTCAAACAGTCTTAACCAACCTTGGTCGACCATCCAAGAACATTTGCAGCAGATTGGGAAAGTAAGCAGAGCAGGTGTTTGGGTCCCGCATAATCTGTCCGAAGAGAACAAGGCTAACCGATCCACCACATGCAACTTATTGCTTCAACGGCACAATACAGAAGCGTTTTTTGATCGCTTGATCACCGGAGATGAAAAGTGGGTTCTTTATGATAATCCAAAACGCAAAAGGCAGTGGCTCTCTCCAAATGAATCGCCACAAAGTACTGCTAAGCCAGGTTTACACCCCAAAAAGGCCCTTTTGTGTGTTTGGTGGAGTATTCGCGGCGTTGTTCATTTTGAAGTGCTAAAACCTGGACAGACTGTGAATGCAGACCTTTACTGTGAACAATTAGATCGTGTAAATAAATCTTTAATTGAAAAGTGGCCAGCGATTGTCAACAGAAAAGGCGTTATTCTGCAAGACGATAATGCAAGACCGCACTGCGCAAGACGAACCTTGGCAAAAATTAATGAATTGGGGTGGGAGGTACTGCCTCACCCACCATACTCGCCCGATGTTGCACCATCGGATTTCCATTTATTCCGATCGCTTCAACACTTTCTAAGTGGCAAAAGATTTGCAAATTTGGATGATATTCAAAATGCCACCTCTGTATATTTTGCTCAAAAACCAATTGATTTTTATCGATCCGGCATTGAAAATTTGCACACTAGATGGCAAAAGGTTGTTGATAATGAGGGTGATTATATCATTGATTAAAAATAAAAACTCGTTAAAAATTTATGTATTTGAATTTAATGTCGGGAAACGACATTACTTTCCGGTCCCCCTAATATAAACTCGCCCGACTACAGCGGTATGTGTATTTTTTCCCTAGGGCATTCTGGTTAAGCGTTTGGATCTGTAGAATTGCGAAAAATTGTATGCATTCTCAACCATTTCTTGGCTTCAAACTCCCATATCTCGCGAACGGATAGACCTAACCCAAAAATTCCTGTTGCGTGTGAAAGTAGAAACTCGCCCGATTACAACGGTATGTGTATTTTTTCCCTAGTCCATTCTGGTTAAGCGTTTGGAGCAGCAGAATTGCGAAAAATTTTTTGCCTTCTCAACCATTTCTTGGCTTCAAACTCCCATATCGCGCGAACGGATTGACCTAACCCAAAAATTCCTATTGCACCTGAAAGTAGAAACTCGCCCGATTACAACGGTATGTGTATTTGTTCCCTAGGCCATTCTGGTTAAGCGTTTGGAGCAGCAGAAGTGCGAAAAATTTGTTGTCTTCTCAACCATTTCTTAGCTTCAAACTCCCATATCTCGCGAACGGATTGACGTAACCCAAAATTTCCTATTGCATCTGAAAGTAGAAACTCGCCCGATTACAACGGCATGTGTATTTTTTCCCTAGGCCATTCTGGTTAAGCGTTTGGAGCAGCAGAATTGCGAAAAATTTTTTGCCTTCTCAACCATTTCTTGGCTTCAAAGTCTCATATCTCGCGAACGGATTGACCTAACCCAAAAATTCCTATTGCATCTTAAAGTAGAGACTCGCCCAATTACAAGGGCATGTGTATTTTTTCCCTAGGCCATTCTGGTTAAGCGTTTGGAGCAGCAGAATTGCGAAAAATTATTTGCCTTCTCAACCATTTCTTGGCTTCAAAGTCTCATATCTCGCGAACGGATTGACCTAACCCAAAAATTCCTATTGCATCTTAAAGTAGAAACTCGCCCGATTACAACGGTATGTGTATTTTTTCCCTAGGCCATTCTGGTTAAGCGTTTGGTGCAGCAGAATTGCGAAAAATTTTTTGCCGCATCAACCATTTCTTGGCTTCAAAGTCCCATATCTCGCGAACGGATTGACCTAACCCAAAAATTCCTATTGCATCTGAAAGTAGAAACTCGCCGGATTACAACGGTATGTGTATTTTTTCCCTAGGCCATTCTGGTTAAGCGTTTGGAGCAGCAGAATTGCGAAAAATTTGTTGCCTTATCAACCATTTCTTGGCTTCAAACTCCCATATCTCGCGAACAGATTGACCTAACCCAAAAATTCCTATTGCATCTGAAAGTAGAACCTCGCCCGATTACAACGGTATGTGTATTTTTTCCCTAGGCCATTCTGGTTAAGCGTTTGGAGCAGCAGAATTGCGAAAAATTTTTTGCCTTCTCAACCATTTCTTGGCTTCAAACTGCCATATCTCGCGAACGGATGGACCTAACCCAAAAATTCCTATTGCATCTGAAAGTATAAACTCGCCCGACTACAGCGGTATGTGTATTTTTTCCCTAGGGCATTCTGGTTAAGCGTTTGGATCTGTAGAATTGCGAAAAATTGTATGCATTCTCAACCATTTCTTGGCTTCAAACTCCCATATCTCGCGAACGGATAGACCTAACCCAAAAATTCCTGTTGCGTGTGAAAGTAGAAACTCGCCCGATTACAACGGTATGTGTATTTTTTCCCTAGTCCATTCTGGTTAAGCGTTTGGAGCAGCAGAATTGCGAAAAATTTTTTGCCTTCTCAACCATTTCTTGGCTTCAAACTCCCATATCGCGCGAACGGATTGACCTAACCCAAAAATTCCTATTGCACCTGAAAGTAGAAACTCGCCCGATTACAACGGTATGTGTATTTGTTCCCTAGGCCATTCTGGTTAAGCGTTTGGAGCAGCAGAAGTGCGAAAAATTTGTTGTCTTCTCAACCATTTCTTAGCTTCAAACTCCCATATCTCGCGAACGGATTGACGTAACCCAAAATTTCCTATTGCATCTGAAAGTAGAAACTCGCCCGATTACAACGGCATGTGTATTTTTTCCCTAGGCCATTCTGGTTAAGCGTTTGGAGCAGCAGAATTGCGAAAAATTTTTTGCCTTCTCAACCATTTCTTGGCTTCAAAGTCTCATATCTCGCGAACGGATTGACCTAACCCAAAAATTCCTATTGCATCTTAAAGTAGAGACTCGCCCAATTACAAGGGCATGTGTATTTTTTCCCTAGGCCATTCTGGTTAAGCGTTTGGAGCAGCAGAATTGCGAAAAATTATTTGCCTTCTCAACCATTTCTTGGCTTCAAAGTCTCATATCTCGCGAACGGATTGACCTAACCCAAAAATTCCTATTGCATCTTAAAGTAGAAACTCGCCCGATTACAACGGTATGTGTATTTTTTCCCTAGGCCATTCTGGTTAAGCGTTTGGAGCAGCAGAATTGCGAAAAATTTTTTGCCTTCTCTACCATTTCTTGGCTTCAAACTCCCATATCTCGCGAACGGCTTGACCTAACCCAAAAATTCCGATTGCATCTGAAAGTAGAAACTCGCCCGATTACAACGGTATGTGTATTTTTTCCCTAGGCCATTCTGGTTAAGCGTTTGGAGCAGCAGAATTGCGAAAAATTTTTTGCTTTCTCAACCATTTGTTGGCTTCAAACTCCCATATCTCGCGAACGGATTGACCTAACCCAAAAATTCCTGTTGCATCTGAAAGTAGAAACTCGCCCGATTACAACGGTATGTGTATTTTTTCCATAGGCCATTCTGGTTAAGCGTTTGGAGCAGCAGAATTGCGAAAAATCTTTTGTCTTCTCAACCATTTCTTGGTTCAAACTCCCATATCTCGCGGACGGATTGACCTAACCCAAAAATTCCTGTTGCGTGTGAAAGTAGAAACTCGCCCGATTACAACGGTACGTGTATTTTTTCCCTAGCCCATTCTGTTTAAGCGTTTGGAGCAACAGAATTGCGAAAATTTGTTTTCTTCTCAACCATTTCTTAGCTTCAAAGTCCCATATCTCGCGAACGGATTGACCAAACCCAAAAATTCCTGCTGCGTCTGAAAGTAGAAACTCGCCCGATTATAACGGTATGCGTATTTTTTCCCTAGGCCATTCTGGTTAAGCGTTCGGAGCAGCAGAATTGCGAAAAATGTTATGCCTTCTCAACCATTTCTTGGCTTCAAACTCCCATATCTCGCGAACGGATTGACGTAACCCATAATTTCCTATTGCATCTGAAAGTAGATACTCGCCCGATTACAACGGTATGTGTATTTTTTCCCTAGGCCATTCTGGTTAAGCGTTTGGAGCAGCAGAATTGTGAAAAATTTTTTTCCTTCTCTACCATTTCTTCGATTCAAACTCCCATATCTCGCGAACTGATTGACCTAACCCAAAAATTCCTATTACATCTGAAAGTAGAAACTCGCCCGATTACAAGAGTATGTGTATTTTTTCCCTAGGCCATTCTGGTTAAGCGTTCGGAGCAGCAGAATTGCGAAAAATTTTTTGCCTTCTCTACCATTTCTTGTCTTCAAACTCCCATATCTCGCGAACGGATTGACCTAACCCAAAAATTCCTATTGCATCTGAAAGTAGAAACTCGCCCGATTACAACGGTATGTGTATTTTTTCCCTAGGCCATTCTGGTTAAGCGTTTGGAGGAACAGAATTGCGAAAAATTTTTTGCCTTCTCAAGCATTTCTTGGCTTCAAACTCCCATATCTCGCGAACGGATTGACCTAACCAAAAAATTCCTATTGCACCTGAAAGTAGAAACTCGCCCGATTACAACGGTATGTGTATTTTTTCCCTAGGCCATTCTGGTTAAGCGTTTGGTGCAGCAGAATTGCGAAAAATTTTTTGCCGCATCAACCATTTCTTGGCTTCAAAGTCCCATATCTCGCGAACGGATTGACCTAACCCAAAAATTCCTATTGCATCTGAAAGTAGAAACTCGCCGGATTACAACGGTATGTGTATTTTTTCCCTAGGCCATTCTGGTTAAGCGTTTGGAGCAGCAGAATTGCGAAAAATTTTTTGCCTTCTCAACCATTTCTTGGCTTCAAACTGCCATATCTCGCGAACGGATGGACCTAACCCAAAAATTCCTATTGCATCTGAAAGTATAAACTCGCCCGACTACAGCGGTATGTGTATTTTTTCCCTAGGGCATTCTGGTTAAGCGTTTGGATCTGTAGAATTGCGAAAAATTGTATGCATTCTCAACCATTTCTTGGCTTCAAACTCCCATATCTCGCGAACGGATAGACCTAACCCAAAAATTCCTGTTGCGTGTGAAAGTAGAAACTCGCCCGATTACAACGGTATGTGTATTTTTTCCCTAGTCCATTCTGGTTAAGCGTTTGGAGCAGCAGAATTGCGAAAAATTTTTTGCCTTCTCAACCATTTCTTGGCTTCAAACTCCCATATCGCGCGAACGGATTGACCTAACCCAAAAATTCCTATTGCACCTGAAAGTAGAAACTCGCCCGATTACAACGGTATGTGTATTTGTTCCCTAGGCCATTCTGGTTAAGCGTTTGGAGCAGCAGAAGTGCGAAATATTTGTTGTCTTCTCAACCATTTCTTAGCTTCAAACTCCCATATCTCGCGAACGGATTGACGTAACCCAAAATTTCCTATTGCATCTGAAAGTAGAAACTCGCCCGATTACAACGGCATGTGTATTTTTTCCCTAGGCCATTCTGGTTAAGCGTTTGGAGCAGCAGAATTGCGAAAAATTTTTTGCCTTCTCAACCATTTCTTGGCTTCAAAGTCTCATATCTCGCGAACGGATTGACCTAACCCAAAAATTCCTATTGCATCTTAAAGTAGAGACTCGCCCAATTACAACGGCATGTGTATTTTTTCCCTAGGCCATTCTGGTTAAGCGTTTGGAGCAGCAGAATTGCGAAAAATTATTTGCCTTCTCAACCATTTCTTGGCTTCAAAGTCTCATATCTCGCGAACGGATTGACCTAACCCAAAAATTCCTATTGCATCTTAAAGTAGAAACTCGCCCGATTACAACGTTATGTGTATTTTTTCCCTAGGCCATTCTGGTTAAGCGTTTGGAGCAGCAGAATTGCGAAAAATTTTTTGCCTTCTCTACCATTTCTTGGCTTCAAACTCCCATATCTCGCGAACGGCTTGACCTAACCCAAAAATTCCTATTGCATCTGAAAGTAGAAACTCGCCCGATTACAACGGTATGTGTATTTTTTCCCTAGGCCATTCTGGTTAAGCGTTTGGAGCAGCAGAATTGCGAAAAATTTTTTGCTTTCTCAACCATTTGTTGGCTTCAAACTCCCATATCTCGCGAACGGATTGACCTAACCCAAAAATTCCTGTTGCATCTGAAAGTAGAAACTCGCCCGATTACAACGGTATGTGTATTTTTTCCATAGGCCATTCTGGTTAAGCGTTTGGAGCAGCAGAATTGCGAAAAATCTTTTGTCTTCTCAACCATTTCTTGGTTCAAACTCCCATATCTCGCGGACGGATTGACCTAACCCAAAAATTCCTGTTGCGTGTGAAAGTAGAAACTCGCCCGATTACAACGGTACGTGTATTTTTTCCCTAGCCCATTCTGTTTAAGCGTTTGGAGCAACAGAATTGCGAAAATTTGTTTTCTTCTCAACCATTTCTTAGCTTCAAAGTCCCATATCTCGCGAACGGATTGACCAAACCCAAAAATTCCTGCTGCGTCTGAAAGTAGAAACTCGCCCGATTATAACGGTATGCGTATTTTTTCCCTAGGCCATTCTGGTTAAGCGTTCGGAGCAGCAGAATTGCGAAAAATGTTATGCCTTCTCAACCATTTCTTGGCTTCAAACTCCCATATCTCGCGAACGGATTGACGTAACCCATAATTTCCTATTGCATCTGAAAGTAGATACTCGCCCGATTACAACGGTATGTGTATTTTTTCCCTAGGCCATTCTGGTTAAGCGTTTGGAGCAGCAGAATTGCGAAAAATTTGTTGTCTTCTCAACCACTTCTTAGCTTCAAAGTCCCATATCTCGCGAACGGATTGACCTAACCCAAAAATTCCTATTGCATCTGAAAGTAGAAATTCGCCCGATTACAACGGTATGTGTATTTTTTCCCTAGGCCATTCTGGTTAAGCGTTTGGAGGAACAGAATTGCGAAAAATTTTTTGCCTTCTCAAGCATTTCTTGGCTTCAAACTCCCATATCTCGCGAACGGATTGACCTAACCAAAAAATTCCTATTGCACCTGAAAGTAGAAACTCGCCCGATTACAACGGTATGTGTATTTTTTCCCTAGGCCATTCTGGTTAAGCGTTTGGTGCAGCAGAATTGCGAAAAATTTTTTGCCGCATCAACCATTTCTTGGCTTCAAAGTCCCATATCTCGCGAACGGATTGACCTAACCCAAAAATTCCTATTGCATCTGAAAGTAGAAACTCGCCGGATTACAACGGTATGTGTATTTTTTCCCTAGGCCATTCTGGTTAAGCGTTTGGAGCAGCAGAATTGCGAAAAATTTGTTGCCTTCTCAACCATTTCTTGGCTTCAAACTCCCATATCTCGCGAACAGATTGACCTAACCCAAAAATTCCTATTGCATCTGAAAGTAGAACCTCGCCCGATTACAACGGTATGTGTATTTTTTCCCTAGGCCATTCTGGTTAAGCGTTTGGAGCAGCAGAATTGCGAAAAATTTTTTGCCTTCTCAACCATTTCTTGGCTTCAAACTGCCATATCTCGCGAACGGATGGACCTAACCCAAAAATTCCTATTGCATCTGAAAGTATAAACTCGCCCGACTACAGCGGTATGTGTATTTTTTCCCTAGGGCATTCTGGTTAAGCGTTTGGATCTGTAGAATTGCGAAAAATTGTATGCATTCTCAACCATTTCTTGGCTTCAAACTCCCATATCTCGCGAACGGATAGACCTAACCCAAAAATTCCTGTTGCGTGTGAAAGTAGAAACTCGCCCGATTACAACGGTATGTGTATTTTTTCCCTAGTCCATTCTGGTTAAGCGTTTGGAGCAGCAGAATTGCGAAAAATTTTTTGCCTTCTCAACCATTTCTTGGCTTCAAACTCCCATATCGCGCGAACGGATTGACCTAACCCAAAAATTCCTATTGCACCTGAAAGTAGAAACTCGCCCGATTACAACGGTATGTGTATTTGTTCCCTAGGCCATTCTGGTTAAGCGTTTGGAGCAGCAGAAGTGCGAAAAATTTGTTGTCTTCTCAACCATTTCTTAGCTTCAAACTCCCATATCTCGCGAACGGATTGACGTAACCCAAAATTTCCTATTGCATCTGAAAGTAGAAACTCGCCCGATTACAACGGCATGTGTATTTTTTCCCTAGGCCATTCTGGTTAAGCGTTTGGAGCAGCAGAATTGCGAAAAATTTTTTGCCTTCTCAACCATTTCTTGGCTTCAAAGTCTCATATCTCGCGAACGGATTGACCTAACCCAAAAATTCCTATTGCATCTTAAAGTAGAGACTCGCCCAATTACAACGGCATGTGTATTTTTTCCCTAGGCCATTCTGGTTAAGCGTTTGGAGCAGCAGAATTGCGAAAAATTATTTGCCTTCTCAACCATTTCTTGGCTTCAAAGTCTCATATCTCGCGAACGGATTGACCTAACCCAAAAATTCCTATTGCATCTTAAAGTAGAAACTCGCCCGATTACAACGGTATGTGTATTTTTTCCCTAGGCCATTCTGGTTAAGCGTTTGGAGCAGCAGAATTGCGAAAAATTTTTTGCCTTCTCTACCATTTCTTGGCTTCAAACTCCCATATCTCGCGAACGGCTTGACCTAACCCAAAAATTCCTATTGCATCTGAAAGTAGAAACTCGCCCGATTACAACGGTATGTGTATTTTTTCCCTAGGCCATTCTGGTTAAGCGTTTGGAGCAGCAGAATTGCGAAAAATTTTTTGCTTTCTCAACCATTTGTTGGCTTCAAACTCCCATATCTCGCGGACGGATTGACCTAACCCAAAAATTCCTGTTGCGTGTGAAAGTAGAAACTCGCCCGATTACAACGGTACGTGTATTTTTTCCCTAGCCCATTCTGTTTAAGCGTTTGGAGCAACAGAATTGCGAAAATTTGTTTTCTTCTCAACCATTTCTTAGCTTCAAAGTCCCATATCTCGCGAACGGATTGACCAAACCCAAAAATTCCTGCTGCGTCTGAAGGTAGAAACTCGCCCGATTATAACGGTATGCGTATTTTTTCCCTAGGCCATTCTGGTTAAGCGTTCGGAGCAGCAGAATTGCGAAAAATGTTATGCCTTCTCAACCATTTCTTGGCTTCAAACTCCCATATCTCGCGAACGGATTGACGTAACCCATAATTTCCTATTGCATCTGAAAGTAGATACTCGCCCGATTACAACGGTATGTGTATTTTTTCCCTAGGCCATTCTGGTTAAGCGTTTGGAGCAGCAGAATTGCGAAAAATTTTTTGCCTTCTCTACCATTTCTTGGATTCAAACTCCCATATCTCGCGAACTGATTGACCTATCCCAAAAATTCCTATTGCATCTGAAAGTAGAAACTCGCCCGATTACATCGGTATGTGTATTTTCTCCCTAGGCCATTCTGGTTAAGCGTTTGGAGCAGCAGAATTGCGAAAAATTTGTTGCCTTCTCAACCATTTCTTGGCTTCAAAGTCCCATATCTCGCGAACGGATTGACCTAACCCAAAAATTCCTATTGCATCTGAAAGTAGAAACTCGCCCGATTACAACGGTATGTGTATTTTTTCCCTAGGCCATTCTGGTTAAGCGTTTGGAGCAGCAGAATTGCGAAAAATTTGTTGCCTTCTCAACCATTTCTTGGCTTCAAACTCCCATATCTCGCGAACAGATTGACCTAACCCAAAAATTCCTATTGCATCTGAAAGTAGAACCTCGCCCGATTACAACGGTATGTGTATTTTTTCCCTAGGCCATTCTGGTTAAGCGTTTGGAGCAGCAGAAGTGCGAAAAATTTGTTGTCTTCTCAACCATTTCTTAGCTTCAAACTCCCATATCTCGCGAACGGATTGACGTAACCCAAAATTTCCTATTGCATCTGAAAGTAGAAACTCGCCCGATTACAACGGCATGTGTATTTTTTCCCTAGGCCATTCTGGTTAAGCGTTTGGAGCAGCAGAATTGCGAAAAATTTTTTGCCTTCTCAACCATTTCTTGGCTTCAAAGTCTCATATCTCGCGAACGGAATGACCTAACCCAAAAATTCCTATTGCATCTTAAAGTAGAAACTCGCCCAATTACAACGGCATGTGTATTTTTTCCCTAGGCCATTCCGGTTAAGCGTTTGGAGCAGCAGAATTGCGAAAAATTGTTTGCCTTCTCAACCATTTCTTGGCTTCAAAGTCTCATATCTCGCGAACGGATTGACCTAACCCAAAAATTCCTATTGCATCTTAAAGTAGAAACTCGCCCGATTACAACGGTATGTGTATTTTTTCCCTAGGCCATTCTGGTTAAGCGTTTGGAGCAGCAGAAGTGCGAAAAATTTGTTGTCTTCTCAACCATTTCTTAGCTTCAAACTCCCATATCTCGCGAACGGATTGACGTAACCCAAAATTTCCTATTGCATCTGAAAGTAGAAACTCGCCCGATTACAACGGCATGTGTATTTTTTCCCTAGGCCATTCTGGTTAAGCGTTTGGAGCAGCAGAATTGCGAAAAATTTTTTGCCTTCTCTACCATTTCTTGGCTTCAAACTCCCATATCTCGCGAACGGCTTGACCTAACCCAAAAATTCCTATTGCATCTGAAAGTAGAAACTCGCCCGATTACAACGGTATGTGTATTTTTTCCCTAGGCCATTCTGGTTAAGCGTTTGGAGCAGCAGAATTGCGAAAAATTTTTTGCTTTCTCAACCATTTGTTGGCTTCAAACTCCCATATCTCGCGAACGGATTGACCTAACCCAAAAATTCCTGTTGCATCTGAAAGTAGAAACTCGCCCGATTACAACGGTATGTGTATTTTTTCCATAGGCCATTCTGGTTAAGCGTTTGGAGCAGCAGAATTGCGAAAAATCTTTTGTCTTCTCAACCATTTCTTGGTTCAAACTCCCATATCTCGCGGACGGATTGACCTAACCCAAAAATTCCTGTTGCGTGTGAAAGTAGAAACTCGCCCGATTACAACGGTACGTGTATTTTTTCCCTAGCCCATTCTGTTTAAGCGTTTGGAGCAACAGAATTGCGAAAATTTGTTTTCTTCTCAACCATTTCTTAGCTTCAAACTCCCATATCTCGCGAACGGATTGACGTAACCCAAAATTTCCTATTGCATCTGAAAGTAGAAACTCGCCCGATTACAACGGTATGTGTATTTTTTCCCTAGGCCATTCTGGTTAAGCGTTTGGAGCAGCAGAATTGCGAAAAATTTTTTGCCTTCTCAACCATTTCTTGGCTTCAAAGTCTCATATCTCGCGAACGGATTGACCTAACCCAAAAATTCCTGTTGCATCTGAAAGTAGAAACTCGCCCGATTATAACGGTATGCGTATTTTTTCCCTAGGCCATTCTGGTTAAGCGTTTGGAGCAGCAGAATTGCGAAAAATGTTTTGCCTTCTCAACCATTTCTTGGCTTCAAACTCCCATATCTCGCGAACGGATTGACGTAACCCATAATTTCCTATTGCATCTGAAAGTAGATACTCGCCCGATTACAACGGTATGTGTATTTTTTCCCTAGGCCATTCTGGTTAAGCGTTTGGAGCAGCAGAATTGCGAAAAATTTTTTGCCTTCTCTACCATTTCTTGGATTCAAACTCCCATATCTCGCGAACTGATTGACCTATCCCAAAAATTCCTATTGCATCTGAAAGTAGAAACTCGCCCGATTACATCGGTATGTGTATTTTCTCCCTACGCCATTCTGGTTAAGCGTTTGGAGCAGCAGAATTGCGAAAAATTTGTTGCCTTCTCAACCATTTCTTGGCTTCAAACTCCCATATCTCGCGAACAGATTGACCTAACCCAAAAATTCCTATTGCATCTGAAAGTAGAACCTCGCCCGATTACAACGGTATGTGTATTTTTTCCCTAGGCCATTCTGGTTAAGCGTTTGGAGCAGCAGAATTGCGAAAAATTTTTTGCCTTCTCAACCATTTCTTGGCTTCAAACTCCCATATCTCGCGGACGGATTGACCTAACCCAAAAATTCCTGTTGCGTGTGAAAGTAGAAACTCGCCCGATTACAACGGTACGTGTACTTTTTCCCTAGCCCATTCTGGTTAAGCGTTTGGAGCAGCAGAATTGCGAAAAATTTTTTGTCTTCTCAACCATTTCTTAGCTTCAAAGTCCCATATCTCGCGAACGGATTGACCAAACCCAAAAATTCCTGCTGCGTCTGAAAGTAGAAACTCGCCCGAATACAACGGTATGTGTATTTTTTCCCTAGGCCATTCTGGTTAAGCGTTTGGAGCAGCAGAATTGCAAAAATTTTTTGCCTACTCAACCATTTCTTGGATCCAAAGTCCCATATCTCGCGAACGGATTGACCTAACCCAAAAATTCCTATTGCATCTGAAAGTAGAAACTCGCCCGATTACAGCGGTATGTGTATTTTTTCCCTAGGCCAAACTGGTTAAGCGTTTGGAGCAGCAGAATTGCGAAAAATTTTTTGCCTTCTGAACCATTTCTTGGCTTCAAACTCCCATATCTCGCGAACGGATTGATCTAACCCAAAAATTCCTGTTGCATCTGAAAGTAGAAACTCGCCCGATTACAACGGTATGTGTATTTTTTCCATAGGCCATTCTGGTTAAGCGTTTGGAGCAGCAGAATTGCGAAAAATTTTTTGCCTTCTCAACCATTTCTTGGCTTCAAACTCCCATATCTCGCGAACGGATTGACCTAACCCAGAAATTCCTGTTGCATCTGAAAGTAGAAACTCGCCCGATTACAACGGTACGAGTACTTTTTCCCTAGCCCATTCTGGTTAAGCGTTTGGAGCAGCAGAATTGCGAAAAATTTGTTGTCTTCTCAACCATTTCTTAGCTTCAAAGTCCCATATCTCGCGAACGGATTGACCAAACCCAAAAATTCCTATTGCATCTGAAAGTAGAAACTCGCCCGATTACAGCGGTATGTGTATTTTTTCCCTAGGCCATTCTGGCTAAGCATTTGGAGCATCAGAATTGCGAAAAATTTTTTGCATTCTCAACCACATCTTGGCTTCAAACTCCCATATCTCGCGAACGGATTGACTAACCCAAAAATTCCTGTTGCGTCTGAAAGTAGAATCTCGCCCGATTACAACGGTACGTGTACTTTTTCCCTAGCCCATTCTGGTTAAGCGTTTGGAGCAGCAGAATTGCGAAAAATTTGTTGTCTTCTCAACCATTTCTTGGCTTCAAACTCCCATATCTCGCGAACGGATTGACCTAACCCAAAAATTCCTATTGCATCTGAAAGTAGAAACTCACCCGATTACAACTGTATCTGTATTTTTCCCCTAGGCCATTCTGGTTAAGCGTTTGGATCTGCAGAATTGCGAAAAATTGTATGCCTTCTCAACCATTTCTTGGCTTCAAACTCCCATATCTCGCGAACGGATTGACCTAACCCAAAAATTCCTGTTGCGTCTGAAAGTAGAAACTCGCCCGATTACAACGCTATGTGTATTTTTCCCCTAGGCCATTCTGGTTAAGCGTTTGGAGCAGCAGAATTGCGAAAAATTTGTTGTCTTCTCAACCATTTCTTAGATTCAAAGTCCCATACCTCGCGAACGGATTGACCAAACCCAAAAATTCCTGCTGCGTCTGAAAGTAGAAACTCGCCCGATTACGACGGTATGTATATTTTTTCCCTAGGCCATTCTGGTTAAGCGTTTGGAGCAGCAGAATTGCAAAAATTTTTTGCCTTCTCAACCATTTCTTGGCTCCAAAGTCCCATATCTCGCGAACGGATTGACATAACCCAAAAATTCCTATTGCATCTGAAAGTAGAAACTCGCCCGATTACAGCGGTATGTGTATTTTTTCCCTAGGCCATTCTGGTTAAGCGTTTGGAGCATCAGAATTGCGAAAAATTTTTTGCCTTCTCAACCACATCTTGGCTTCAAACTCCCATATCTCGCGAACGGAATGACCTAACCCAAAAATTCCTGTTGCGTCTGAAAGTAGAAACTCGCCCGATTACAACGCTATGTGTATTTTTTCCCTAGGCCATTCTGGTTAAGCGTTTGGAGCAGCAGAATTGCAAAAATTTTTTGCCTTCTCAACCATTTCTTGGCTCCAAAGTCCCATATCTCGCGAACGGATTGACATAACCCAAAAATTCCTATTGCATCTGAAAGTAGAAACTCGCCCGATTACAGCGGTATGTGTATTTTTTCCCTAGGCCATTCTGGTTAAGCGTTTGGAGCATCAGAATTGCGAAAAATTTTTTGCCTTCTCAACCACATCTTGGCTTCAAACTCCCATATCTCGCGAACGGAATGACCTAACCCAAAAATTCCTGTTGCGTCTGAAAGTAGAAACTCGCCCGATTACAACGCTATGTGTATTTTTTCCCTAGGCCATTCTGGTTAAGCGTTTGGAGCAGCAGAATTGCAAAAATTTTTTGCCTTCTCAACCATTTCTTGGCTCCAAAGTCCCATATCTCGCGAACGGATTGACCTAACCCAAAAATTCCTATTGCATCTGAAAGTAGAAACTCGCCCGATTACAGCGGTATGTGTATTATTTCCCAAGGCCATTCTGGCTAAGCATTTGGAGCATCAGAATTGCGAAAAATTTTTTGCCTTCTCAACCACATCTTGGCTTCAAACTCCCATATCTCGCGAACGGATTGACCTAACCCAAAAATTCCTGTTGCGTCTGAAAGTAGAAACTCGCCCGATTACAACGGTACGTGTACTTTTTCCCTAGCCCATTCTGGTTAAGCGTTTGGCGCAGCAGAATTGCGAATAATTTGTTGTCTTCTCAACCATTTCGTGGCTTCAAAGTCCCATATCTCGCGAACGGATTGACCAAACCCAAAAATTCCTGCTGCGTCTGAAAGTAGAAACACGCCCGATTACAACGGTATTTGTATTTTTTCCCTAGGCCATTCTGGTTAAGCGTTTGGAGCAGCAGAATTGCAAAAATTTTTTGCCTTCTCAACCATTTCTTGGCTCCAAAGTCCCATATCTCGCGAACGGATTGACCTAACCCAAAAATTCCTATTGCATCTGAAAGTAGAAACTCGCCCGATTACAGCGGTATGTGTATTATTTCCCAAGGCCATTCTGGCTAAGCATTTGGAGCATCAGAATTGCGAAAAATTTTTTGCCTTCTCAACCACATCTTGGCTTCAAACTCCCATATCTCGCGAACGGATTGACCTAACCCAAAAATTCCTGTTGCGTCTGAAAGTAGAAACTCGCCCGATTACAACGGTACGTGTACTTTTTCCCTAGCCCATTCTGGTTAAGCGTTTGGAGCAGCAGAATTGCGAATAATTTGTTGTCTTCTCAACCATTTCGTGGCTTCAAAGTCCCATATCTCGCGAACGGATTGACCAAACCCAAAAATTCCTGCTGCGTCTGAAAGTAGAAACACGCCCGATTACAACGGTATTTGTATTTTTTCCCTAGGCCATTCTGGTTAAGCGTTTGGAGCAGCAGAATTGCAAAAATTTTTTGCCTTCTCAACCATTTCTTGGCTCCAAAGTCCCATATCTCGCGAACGGATTGACCTAACCCAAAAATTCCTATTGCATCTGAAAGTAGAAACTCGCCCGATTACAACTGTATGTGTATTTTTCCCCTAGGCCATTCTGGTTAAGCGTTTGGATCTGCAGAATTGCGAAAAATTGTATGCCTTCTCAACCATTTCTTGGCTTCAAACTCCCATATCTCGCGAACGGATTGACCTAACCCAAAAATTCCTGTTGCGTCTGAAAGTAGAAACTCGCCCGATTACAACGCTATGTGTATTTTTCCCCTAGGCCATTCTGGTTAAGCGTTTGGAGCAGCAGAATTGCGAAAAATTTGTTGTCTTCTCAACCATTTCTTAGATTCAAAGTCCCATACCTCGCGAACGGATTGACCAAACCCAAAAATTCCTGCTGCGTCTGAAAGTAGAAACTCGCCCGATTACGACGGTATGTGTATTTTTTCCCTAGGCCATTCTGGTTAAGCCTTTGGAGCAGCAGAATTGCAAAAATTTTTTGCCTTCTCAACCATTTCTTGGCTCCAAAGTCCCATATCTCGCGAACGGATTGACATAACCCAAAAATTCCTATTGCATCTGAAAGTAGAAACTCGCCCGATTACAGCGGTATGTGTATTTTTTCCCTAGGCCATTCTGGTTAAGCGTTTGGAGCATCAGAATTGCGAAAAATTTTTTGCCTTCTCAACCACATCTTGGCTTCAAACTCCCATATCTCGCGAACGGATTGACCTAACGCAAAAATTCCTGTTGCGTCTGAAAGTAGAAACTCGCCCGATTACAACGGTACGTGTACTTTTTCCCTAGCCCATTCTGGTTAAGCGTTTGGAGCAGCAGAATTGCGAATAATTTGTTGTCTTCTCAACCATTTCTTGGCTTCAAAGTCCCATATCTCGCGAACGGATTGACCAAACCCAAAAATTCCTGCTGCGTCTGAAAGTAGAAACACGCCCGATTACAACGGTATTTGTATTTTTTCCCTAGGCCATTCTGGTTAAGCGTTTGGAGCAGCAGAATTGCAAAAATTTTTTGCCTTCTCAACCATTTCTTGGCTCCAAAGTCCCATATCTCGCGAACGGATTGACCTAACCCAAAAATTCCTATTGCATCTGAAAGTAGAAACTCGCCCGATTACAGCGGTATGTGTATTTTTTCCCTAGGCCACTCTGGTTAAGCGTTTGGAGCATCAGAATTGCGAAAAATTTTTTGCCTTCTCAACCACATCTTGGCTTCAAACTCCCATATCTCGCGAACGGATTGACCTAACCCAAAAATTCCTGTTGCGCCTGAAAGTAGAAACTCGCCCGATTACAACGCTATGTGTATTTTTCCCTAGGCCATTCTGGTTAAGCGTTTGGAGCAGCAGAATTGCGAAAAATTTTTTGCCTTCTCAACCATTTCTTGGCTTCAAAGTCCCATATCTCGCGAACGGATTGACCTAACCCAAAAATTCCTATTGCATCTGAAAGTAGAAACTCGCCCGATTACAACGGTATGTGTATTTTTTTCCTAGGCCATTCTGGTTAAGCGTTTGGAGCAGCAGAATTGCGAAAAATTTGTTGTCTTCTCAACCATTTCTTAGCTTCAAAGTCCCATATCTCGCGAACGGATTGACCAAACCCAAAAATTCCTGCTGCGTCTGAAAGTAGAAACTCGTCCGAATACAACGGTATGTGTATTTTTTCCCAAGGCCATTCTGGTTAAGCATTTGGAGCAGCAGAATTGCAAAAATTTTTTGCCTTCTCAACCATTTCTTGGCTCCAAAGTCCCATATCTCGCGAACGGATTGACCTAAACCAAAAATACCTATTGCATCTGAAAGTAGAAACTCGCCCGATTACAGCGGTATGTGTATTTTTTCCCTTGGCCATTCTGGCTAAGCATTTGGAGCATCAGAATTGCGAAAAATTTTTTGCCTTCTCAACCACATCTTGGCTTCAAACTCCCATATCTCGCGAACGGATTGACCTAACCCAAAAATTCCTGTTGCGTCTGAAAGTAGAAACTCGCCCGATTACAACGCTATGTGTATTTTTTCCCTAGGCCATTCTGGTTAAGCGTTTGGAGCAGCAGAATTGCGAAAAATTTGTTGTCTTCTGAACCATTTCTTAGATTCAAAGTCCCATATCTCGCGAACGGATTGACCAAACCCAAAAATTCCTGCTGCGTCTGAAAGTAGAAACTCGCCCGATTACAACGGTATGTGTATTGTTTCCCTAGGCCATTCTGGTTAAGCGTTTGGAGCAGCAGAATTGCAAAAATTTTTTGCCTTCTCAACCATTTCTTGGCTCCAAAGTCCCATATCTCGCGAACGGATTGACATAACCCAAAAATTCCTATTGCATCTGAAAGTAGAAACTCGCCCGATTACAGCGGTATGTGTATTTTTTCCCTAGGCCATTCTGGTTAAGCGTTTGGAGCATCAGAATTGCGAAAAATTTTTTGCCTTCTCAACCACATCTTGGCTTCAAACTCCCATATCTCGCGAACGGATTGACCTAACCCAAAAATTTCTGTTGCGTCTGAAAGTAGAAACTCGCCCGATTACAACGCTATGTGTATTTTTTCCCTAGGCCATTCTGGTTAAGCGTTTGGAGCAGCAGAATTGCGAAAAGTTTTTTGCCTTCTCAACCATTTCTTGGCTTCAAAGTCCCATATCTCGCGAACGGATTGACCTAACCCAAAAATTCCTATTGCATCTGAAAGTAGAAACTCGCCCGATTACAACGGTATGTGTATTTTTTTCCTAGGCCATTCTGGTTAAGCGTTTGGAGCAGCAGAATTGCGAAAAATTTGTTGTCTTCTCAACCATTTCTTAGATTCAAAGTCCCATATCTCGCGAACGGATTGACCAAACCCAAAAATTCCTGCTGCGTCTGAAAGTAGAAACTCGTCCGAATACAACGGTATGTGTATTTTTTCCCTAGGCCATTCTGGTTAAGCGTTTGGAGCAGCAGAATTGCAAAAATTTTTTGCCTTCTCAACCATTTCTTGGCTCCAAAGTCCCATATCTCGCGAACGGATTGACCTAAACCAAAAATACCTATTGCATCTGAAAGTAGAAACTCGCCCGATTACAGCGGTATGTGTATTTTTTCCCTTGGCCATTCTGGCTAAGCATTTGGAGCATCAGAATTGCGAAAAATTTTTTGCCTTCTCAACCACATCTTGGCTTCAAACTCCCATATCTCGCGAACGGATTGACCTAACCCAAAAATTCCTGTTGCGTCTGAAAGTAGAAACTCGCCCGATTACAACGGTACGTGTACTTTTTCCCTAGCCCATTCTGGTTAAGCGTTTGGAGCAGCAGAATTGCGAAAAATTTGTTGTCTTCTCAACCATTTCTTAGATTCAAAGTCCCATATCTCGCGAACGGATTGACCAAACCCAAAAATTCCTGCTGCATCTGAAAGTAGAAACTCGCCCGATTACAACTGTATGTGTATTTTTCCCCTAGGCCATTCTGGTTAAGCGTTTGGATCTGCAGAATTGCGAAAAATTGTATGCCTTCTCAACCATTTCTTGGCTTCAAACTCCCATATCTCGCGAACGGATTGACCTAACCCAAAAATTCCTGTTGCGTCTGAAAGTAGAAACTCGCCCGATTACAAGGGTATGTGTATTTTTTCCCTAGGCCATTCTGGTTAAGCGTTTGGAGCAGCAGAATTGCGAAAAATTTGTTGTCTTCTGAACCATTTCTTAGATTCAAAGTCCCATATCTCGCGAACGGATTGACCAAACCCAAAAATTCCTGCTGCGTCTGAAAGTAGAAACTCGCCCGATTACAACGGTATGTGTATTTTTTCCCTAGGCCATTCTGGTTAAGCGTTTGGAGCAGCAGAATTGCAAAAATTTTTTGCCTTCTCAACCATTTCTTGGCTCCAAAGTCCCATATCTCGCGAACGGATTGACATAACCCAAAAATTCCTATTGCATCTGAAAGTAGAAACTCGCCCGATTACAGCGGTATGTGTATTTTTTCCCTAGGCCATTCTGGTTAAGCGTTTGGAGCATCAGAATTGCGAAAAATTTTTTGCCTACTCAACCACATCTTGGCTTCAAACTCCCATATCTCGCGAACGGATTGACCTAACCCAAAAATTCCTGTTGCGTCTGAAAGAAGAAACTCGCCCGATTACAACGCTATGTGTATTTTTTCCCTAGGCCATTCTGGTTAAGCGTTTGGAGCAGCAGAATTGCGAAAAATTTTTTGCCTTCTCAACCATTTCTTGGCTTCAAAGTCCCATATCTCGCGAACGGATTGACCTAACCCAAAAATTCCTATTGCATCTGAAAGTAGAAACTCGCCCGATTACAACGGTATGTGTATTTTTTTCCTAGGCCATTCTGGTTAAGCGTTTGGAGCAGCAGAATTGCGAAAAATTTGTTGTCTTCTCAACCATTTCTTAGATTCAAAGTCCCATATCTCGCGAACGGATTGACCAAACCCAAAAATTCCTGCTGCGTCTGAAAGTAGAAACTCGTCCGAATACAACGGTATGTGTATTTTTTCCCTAGGCCATTCTGGTTAAGCGTTTGGAGCAGCAGAATTGCAAAAATTTTTTGCCTTCTCAACCATTTCTTGGCTCCAAAGTCCCATATCTCGCGAACGGATTGACCTAACCCAAAAATTCCTATTGCATCTGTAAGTAGAAACTCGCCCGATTACAGCGGTATGTGTATTTTTTCCCTAGGCCATTCTGGCTAAGCATTTGGAGCATCAGAATTGCGAAAAATTTTTTGCCTTCTCAACCACATCTTGGCTTCAAACTCCCATATCTCGCGAACGGATTGACCTAACCCAAAAATTCCTGTTGCGTCTGAAAATAGAAACTCGCCCGATTACAACGGTACGTGTACTTTTTCCCTAGCCCATTCTGGTTAAGCGTTTGGAGCAGCAGAATTGCGAAAAATTTGTTGTCTTCTCAACCACTTCTTAGCTTCAAAGTCCCATATCTCGCGAACGGATTGACCAAACCCAAAAATTCCTGCTGCGTCTGAAAGTAGAAACTCGTCCGAATACAACGGTATGTGTATTTTTTCCCTAGGCCATTCTGGTTAAGCGTTTGGAGCAGCAGAATTGCAAAAATTTTTTGCCGTCTCAACCATTTCTTGGCTCCAAAGTCCCATATCTCGCGAACGGATTGACCTAACCCAAAAATTCCTATTGCACCTGAAAGTAGAAACTCGCCCGATTACAGCGGTATGTGTATTTTTTCCCTAGGCCATTCTGGCTAAGCATTTGGAGCATCAGAATTGCGAAAAATTTTTTGCCTTCTCAACCACATCTTGGCTTCAAACTCCCATATCTCGCGAACGGATTGACCTAACCCAAAAATTCCTGTTGCGTCTGAAAGTAGAAACTCGCCCGATTACAACGGTACGTGTACTTTTTCCCTAGCCCATTCTGGTTAAGCGTTTGGAGCAGCAGAATTGCGAAAAATTTGTTGTCTCCTTAACCATTTCTTAGCTTCAAACTCCCATATCTCGCGAACGGATTGACCTAACCCAAAAGTTCCTATTGCATCTGAAAGTAGAAACTCGCCCGATTACAACTGTATGTGTATTTTTCCCCTAGGCCATTCTGGTTAAGCGTTTGGATCTGCAGAATTGCGAAAAATTGTATGCCTTCTCAACCATTTCTTGGCTTCAAACTCCCATATCTCGCGAACGGATTGACCTAACCCAAAAATTCCTGTTGCGTCTGAAAGTAGAAACTCGCCCGATTACAACGCTATGTGTATTTTTTCCCTAGGCCATTCTGGTTAAGCGTTTGGAGCAGCAGAATTGCGAAAAATTTGTTGTCTTCTCAACCATTTCTTAGATTCAAAGTCCCATATCTCGCGAACGGATTGACCAAACCCAAAAATTCCTGCTGCGTCTGAAAGTAGAAACTCGTCCGCATACAACGGTATGTGTATTTTTTCCCTAGGCCATTCTGGTTAAGCGTTTGGAGCAGCAGAATTGCAAAAATTTTTTGCCTTCTCAACCATTTCTTGGCTCCAAAGTCCCATATCTCGCGAACGGATTGACCTAACCCAAAAATTCCTATTGCATCTGTAAGTAGAAACTCGCCCGATTACAGCGGTATGTGTATTTTTTCCCTAGGCCATTCTGGCTAAGCATTTGGAGCATCAGAATTGCGAAAAATTTTTTGCCTTCTCAACCACATCTTGGCTTCAAACTCCCATATCTCGCGAACGGATTGACCTAACCCAAAAATTCCTGTTGCGTCTGAAAATAGAAACTCGCCCGATTACAACGGTACGTGCACTTTTTCCCTAGCCCATTCTGGTTAAGCGTTTGGAGCAGCAGAATTGCGAAAAATTTGTTGTCTTCTCAACCATTTCTTAGCTTCAAAGTCCCATATCTCGCGAACGGATTGACCAAACCCAAAAATTCCTGCTGCGTCTGAAAGTAGAAACTCGTCCGAATACAACGGTATGTGTATTTTTTCCCTAGGCCATTCTGGTTAAGCGTTTGGAGCAGCAGAATTGCAAAAATTTTTTGCCTTCTCAACCATTTCTTGGCTCCAAAGTCCCATATCTCGCGAACGGATTGACCTAACCCAAAAATTCCTATTGCACCTGAAAGTGGAAACTCGCCCGATTACAGCGGTATGTGTATTTTTTCCCTAGGCCATTCTGGCTAAGCATTTGGAGCATCAGAATTGCGAAAAATTTTTTGCCTTCTCAACCACATCTTGGCTTCAAACTCCCATATCTCGCGAACGGATTGACCTAACCCAAAAATTCCTGTTGCGTCTGAAAGTAGAAACTCGCCCGATTACAACGGTACGTGTACTTTTTCCCCTAGGCCATTCTGGTTAAGCGTTTGGATCTGCAGAATTGCGAAAAATTGTATGCCTTCTCAACCATTTCTTGGCTTCAAACTCCCATATCTCGCGAACGGATTGACCTAACCCAAAAATTCCTGTTGCGTCTGAAAGTAGAAACTCGCCCGATTACAACGCTATGTGTATTTTTTCCCTAGGCCATTCTGGTTAAGCGTTTGGAGCAGCAGAATTGCGAAAAATTTGTTGTCTTCTCAACCATTTCTTAGATTCAATGTCCCATATCTCGCGAACGGATTGACCAAACCCAAAAATTCCTGCTGCGTCTGAAAGTAGAAACTCGCCCGATTACAACGGTATGTGTATTTTTTCCCTAGGCCATTCTGGATAAGCGTTTGGAGCAGCAGAATTGCAAAAATTTTTTGCCTTCTCAACCATTTCTTGGATCCAAAGTCCCATATCTCGCGAACGGATTGACATAACCCAAAAATTCCTATTGCATCTGAAAGTAGAAACTCGCCCGATTACAGCGGTATGTGTATTTTTTCCCTAGGCCATTCTGGTTAAGCGTTTGGAGCATCAGAATTGCGAAAAATTTTTTGCCTTCTCAACCACATCTTGGCTTCAAACTCCCATATCTCGCGAACGGATTGACCTAACCCAAAAATTCCTGTTGCGTCTGAAAGTAGAAACTCGCCCGATTACAACGCTATGTGTATTTTTTCCCTAGGCCATTCTGGTTAAGCGTTTGGAGCAGCAGAATTGCGAAAAATTTTTTGCCTTCTCAACCATTTCTTGGCTTCAAAGTCCCATATCTCGCGAACGGATTGACCTAACCCAAAAATTCCTATTGCATCTGAAAGTAGAAACTCGCCCGATTACAGCGGTATGTGTATTTTTTCCCTAGGCCATTCTGGCTAAGCGTTTGGAGCAGCAGAATTGCGAAAAATTTGTTGTCTTCTCAACCATTTCTTAGCTTCAAAGTCCCATATCTCGCGAACGGATTGACCAAACCCAAAAATACCTATTGCATCTGAAAGTAGAAACTCGCCCGATTACAGCGGTATGTGTATTTTTTCCCTTGGCCATTCTGGCTAAGCATTTGGAGCATCAGAATTGCGAAAAATTTTTTGCCTTCTCAACCACATCTTGGCTTCAAACTCCCATATCTCGCGAACGGATTGACCTAACCCAAAAATTCCTGTTGCGTCTGAAAGTAGAAACTCGCCCGAATACAACGGTACGTGTACTTTTTCCCTAGCCCATTCTGGTTAAGCGTTTGGAGCAGCAGAATTGCGAAAAATTTTTTGCCTTCTCAACCACATCTTGGCTTCAAACTCCCATATCTCGCGAACGGATTGACCTAACCCAAAAATTCCTGTTGCGTCTGAAAGTAGAAACTCGCCCGATTACAACGCTATGTGTATTTTTTCCCTAGGCCATTCTGGTTAAGCGTTTGGAGCAGCAGAATTGCGAAAAATTTGTTGTCTTCTCAACCATTTCTTAGATTCAAAGTCCCATATCTCGCGAACGGATTGACCAAACCCAAAAATTCCTGCTGCGTCTGAAAGTAGAAACTCGTCCGCATACAACGGTATGTGTATTTTTTCCCTAGGCCATTCTGGTTAAGCGTTTGGAGCAGCAGAATTGCAAAAATTTTTTGCCTTCTCAACCATTTCTTGGCTCCAAAGTCCCATATCTCGCGAACGGATTGACCTAACCCAAAAATTCCTATTGCATCTGTAAGTAGAAACTCGCCCGATTACAGCGGTATGTGTATTTTTTCCCTAGGCCATTCTGGCTAAGCATTTGGAGCATCAGAATTGCGAAAAATTTTTTGCCTTCTCAACCACATCTTGGCTTCAAACTCCCATATCTCGCGAACGGATTGACCTAACCCAAAAATTCCTGTTGCGTCTGAAAATAGAAACTCGCCCGATTACAACGGTACGTGTACTTTTTCCCTAGCCCATTCTGGTTAAGCGTTTGGAGCAGCAGAATTGCGAAAAATTTGTTGTCTTCTCAACCATTTCTTAGCTTCAAAGTCCCATATCTCGCGAACGGATTGACCTAACCCAAAAATTCCTATTGCATCTGAAAGTAGAAACTCGCCCGATTACAACGGTATGTGTATTTTTTTCCTAGGCCATTCTGGTTAAGCGTTTGGAGCAGCAGAATTGCGAAAAATTTGTTGTCTTCTCAACCATTTCTTAGATTCAAAGTCCCATATCTCGCGAACGGATTGACCAAACCCAAAAATTCCTGCTGCGTCTGAAAGTAGAAACTCGTCCGAATACAACGGTATGTGTATTTTTTCCCTAGGCCATTCTGGTTAAGCGTTTGGAGCAGCAGAATTGCAAAAATTTTTTGCCTTCTCAACCATTTCTTGGCTCCAAAGTCCCATATCTCGCGAACGGATTGACCTAACCCAAAAATTCCTATTGCATCTGTAAGTAGAAACTCGCCCGATTACAGCGGTATGTGTATTTTTTCCCTAGGCCATTCTGGCTAAGCATTTGGAGCATCAGAATTGCGAAAAATTTTTTGCCTTCTCAACCACATCTTGGCTTCAAACTCCCATATCTCGCGAACGGATTGACCTAACCCAAAAATTCCTGTTGCGTCTGAAAATAGAAACTCGCCCGATTACAACGGTACGTGTACTTTTTCCCTAGCCCATTCTGGTTAAGCGTTTGGAGCAGCAGAATTGCGAAAAATTTGTTGTCTTCTCAACCACTTCTTAGCTTCAAAGTCCCATATCTCGCGAACGGATTGACCAAACCCAAAAATTCCTGCTGCGTCTGAAAGTAGAAACTCGTCCGAATACAACGGTATGTGTATTTTTTCCCTAGGCCATTCTGGTTAAGCGTTTGGAGCAGCAGAATTGCAAAAATTTTTTGCCGTCTCAACCATTTCTTGGCTCCAAAGTCCCATATCTCGCGAACGGATTGACCTAACCCAAAAATTCCTATTGCACCTGAAAGTAGAAACTCGCCCGATTACAGCGGTATGTGTATTTTTTCCCTAGGCCATTCTGGCTAAGCATTTGGAGCATCAGAATTGCGAAAAATTTTTTGCCTTCTCAACCACATCTTGGCTTCAAACTCCCATATCTCGCGAACGGATTGACCTAACCCAAAAATTCCTGTTGCGTCTGAAAGTAGAAACTCGCCCGATTACAACGGTACGTGTACTTTTTCCCTAGCCCATTCTGGTTAAGCGTTTGGAGCAGCAGAATTGCGAAAAATTTTTTGCCTTCTCAACCACATCTTGGCTTCAAACTCCCATATCTCGCGAACGGATTGACCTAACCCAAAAATTCCTGTTGCGTCTGAAAGTAGAAACTCGCCCGATTACAACGCTATGTGTATTTTTTCCCTAGGCCATTCTGGTTAAGCGTTTGGAGCAGCAGAATTGCGAAAAATTTGTTGTCTTCTCAACCATTTCTTAGATTCAAAGTCCCATATCTCGCGAACGGATTGACCAAACCCAAAAATTCCTGCTGCGTCTGAAAGTAGAAACTCGTCCGCATACAACGGTATGTGTATTTTTTCCCTAGGCCATTCTGGTTAAGCGTTTGGAGCAGCAGAATTGCAAAAATTTTTTGCCTTCTCAACCATTTCTTGGCTCCAAAGTCCCATATCTCGCGAACGGATTGACCTAACCCAAAAATTCCTATTGCATCTGTAAGTAGAAACTCGCCCGATTACAGCGGTATGTGTATTTTTTCCCTAGGCCATTCTGGCTAAGCATTTGGAGCATCAGAATTGCGAAAAATTTTTTGCCTTCTCAACCACATCTTGGCTTCAAACTCCCATATCTCGCGAACGGATTGACCTAACCCAAAAATTCCTGTTGCGTCTGAAAATAGAAACTCGCCCGATTACAACGGTACGTGTACTTTTTCCCTAGCCCATTCTGGTTAAGCGTTTGGAGCAGCAGAATTGCGAAAAATTTGTTGTCTTCTCAACCACTTCTTAGCTTCAAAGTCCCATATCTCGCGAACGGATTGACCAAACCCAAAAATTCCTGCTGCGTCTGAAAGTAGAAACTCGTCCGAATACAACGGTATGTGTATTTTTTCCCTAGGCCATTCTGGTTAAGCGTTTGGAGCAGCAGAATTGCAAAAATTTTTTGCCGTCTCAACCATTTCTTGGCTCCAAAGTCCCATATCTCGCGAACGGATTGACCTAACCCAAAAATTCCTATTGCACCTGAAAGTAGAAACTCGCCCGATTACAGCGGTATGTGTATTTTTTCCCTAGGCCATTCTGGCTAAGCATTTGGAGCATCAGAATTGCGAAAAATTTTTTGCCTTCTCAACCACATCTTGGCTTCAAACTCCCATATCTCGCGAACGGATTGACCTAACCCAAAAATTCCTGTTGCGTCTGAAAGTAGAAACTCGCCCGATTACAACGGTACGTGTACTTTTTCCCTAGCCCATTCTGGTTAAGCGTTTGGAGCAGCAGAATTGCGAAAAATTTGTTGTCTCCTTAACCATTTCTTAGCTTCAAACTCCCATATCTCGCGAACGGATTGACCTAACCCAAAAGTTCCTATTGCATCTGAAAGTAGAAACTCGCCCGATTACAACTGTATGTGTATTTTTCCCCTAGGCCATTCTGGTTAAGCGTTTGGATCTGCAGAATTGCGAAAAATTGTATGCCTTCTCAACCATTTCTTGGCTTCAAACTCCCATATCTCGCGAACGGATTGACCTAACCCAAAAATTCCTGTTGCGTCTGAAAGTAGAAACTCGCCCGATTACAACGCTATGTGTATTTTTTCCCTAGGCCATTCTGGTTAAGCGTTTGGAGCAGCAGAATTGCGAAAAATTTGTTGTCTTCTCAACCATTTCTTAGATTCAAAGTCCCATATCTCGCGAACGGATTGACCAAACCCAAAAATTCCTGCTGCGTCTGAAAGTAGAAACTCGTCCGCATACAACGGTATGTGTATTTTTTCCCTAGGCCATTCTGGTTAAGCGTTTGGAGCAGCAGAATTGCAAAAATTTTTTGCCTTCTCAACCATTTCTTGGCTCCAAAGTCCCATATCTCGCGAACGGATTGACCTAACCCAAAAATTCCTATTGCATCTGTAAGTAGAAACTCGCCCGATTACAGCGGTATGTGTATTTTTTCCCTAGGCCATTCTGGCTAAGCATTTGGAGCATCAGAATTGCGAAAAATTTTTTGCCTTCTCAACCACATCTTGGCTTCAAACTCCCATATCTCGCGAACGGATTGACCTAACCCAAAAATTCCTGTTGCGTCTGAAAATAGAAACTCGCCCGATTACAACGGTACGTGTACTTTTTCCCTAGCCCATTCTGGTTAAGCGTTTGGAGCAGCAGAATTGCGAAAAATTTGTTGTCTTCTCAACCATTTCTTAGCTTCAAAGTCCCATATCTCGCGAACGGATTGACCAAACCCAAAAATTCCTGCTGCGTCTGAAAGTAGAAACTCGTCCGAATACAACGGTATGTGTATTTTTTCCCTAGGCCATTCTGGTTAAGCGTTTGGAGCAGCAGAATTGCAAAAATTTTTTGCCTTCTCAACCATTTCTTGGCTCCAAAGTCCCATATCTCGCGAACGGATTGACCTAACCCAAAAATTCCTATTGCACCTGAAAGTGGAAACTCGCCCGATTACAGCGGTATGTGTATTTTTTCCCTAGGCCATTCTGGCTAAGCATTTGGAGCATCAGAATTGCGAAAAATTTTTTGCCTTCTCAACCACATCTTGGCTTCAAACTCCCATATCTCGCGAACGGATTGACCTAACCCAAAAATTCCTGTTGCGTCTGAAAGTAGAAACTCGCCCGATTACAACGGTACGTGTACTTTTTCCCCTAGGCCATTCTGGTTAAGCGTTTGGATATGCAGAATTGCGAAAAATTGTATGCCTTCTCAACCATTTCTTGGCTTCAAACTCCCATATCTCGCGAACGGATTGACCTAACCCAAAAATTCCTGTTGCGTCTGAAAGTAGAAACTCGCCCGATTACAACGCTATGTGTATTTTTTCCCTAGGCCATTCTGGTTAAGCGTTTGGAGCAGCAGAATTGCGAAAAATTTGTTGTCTTCTCAACCATTTCTTAGATTCAATGTCCCATATCTCGCGAACGGATTGACCAAACCCAAAAATTCCTGCTGCGTCTGAAAGTAGAAACTCGCCCGATTACAACGGTATGTGTATTTTTTCCCTAGGCCATTCTGGATAAGCGTTTGGAGCAGCAGAATTGCAAAAATTTTTTGCCTTCTCAACCATTTCTTGGATCCAAAGTCCCATATCTCGCGAACGGATTGACATAACCCAAAAATTCCTATTGCATCTGAAAGTAGAAACTCGCCCGATTACAGCGGTATGTGTATTTTTTCCCTAGGCCATTCTGGTTAAGCGTTTGGAGCATCAGAATTGCGAAAAATTTTTTGCCTTCTCAACCACATCTTGGCTTCAAACTCCCATATCTCGCGAACGGATTGACCTAACCCAAAAATTCCTGTTGCGTCTGAAAGTAGAAACTCGCCGATTACAACGCTATGTGTATTTTTTCCCTAGGCCATTCTGGTTAAGCGTTTGGAGCAGCAGAATTGCGAAAAATTTTTTGCCTTCTCAACCATTTCTTGGCTTCAAAGTCCCATATCTCGCGAACGGATTGACCTAACCCAAAAATTCCTATTGCATCTGAAAGTAGAAACTCGCCCGATTACAAAGGTATGTGTATTTTTTTCCTAGGCCATTCTGGTTAAGCGTTTGGAGCAGCAGAATTGCGAAAATTTTTGTCTTCTCAACCATTTCTTAGCTTCAAAGTCCCATATCTCGCGAACGGATTGACCAAACCCAAAAATACCTATTGCATCTGAAAGTAGAAACTCGCCCGATTACAGCGGTATGTGTATTTTTTCCCTTGGCCATTCTGGCTAAGCATTTGGAGCATCAGAATTGCGAAAAATTTTTTGCCTTCTCAACCACATCTTGGCTTCAAACTCCCATATCTCGCGAACGGATTGACCTAACCCAAAAATTCCTGTTGCGTCTGAAAGTAGAAACTCGCCCGAATACAACGGTACGTGTACTTTTTCCCTAGCCCATTCTGGTTAAGCGTTTGGAGCAGCAGAATTGCGAAAATTTTTTGCCTTCTCAACCACATCTTGGCTTCAAACTCCCATATCTCGCGAACGGATTGACCTAACCCAAAAATTCCTGTTGCGTCTGAAAGTAGAAACTCGCCCGATTACAACGCTATGTGTATTTTTTCCCTAGGCCATTCTGGTTAAGCGTTTG